>NC_039267.1:15617632-15771605 GCF_003368295.1 Carassius auratus
CACTCTAAAAACGGCTGGGTTATTTTTTAACCCAAATGCTGGGTTGAGTCTGTTGGGTCATTTGTTGGGTTATTTAATTTCTTTTTAAACACTTTTGGGTAGTTTCATTTTACCAGGTGTTGGGTTAAACCTGCTGGGTTGCGTCGCTGGGTTGTTTCAGGCCAGCGCTGGGTTATTTAACGCGCCTTGAAGATGTTTAAATCGCTCCCCAACTGTCACTTTGGAAGAACAACGGGGCAAAGCCACGGCTTTCAACTGTTTTAAGGTAAGTTTATTTAATGTTTTCAATAATAATTATTTTAAATCGGCAGAATTATAACTTTTTTTGCAGCAACAATACTGTTAAACGTCTACAGGCCAACATTATTTACGTTAAATGATGAACTGTTTACCTCAAACGGCCAACCTACGTTACGCGACTCGCATAATCGTGTTAAGGTATCTGAGACGACAGATTAATAAAGTTTTATTAAGTTTCAGACAGTGACTGATGGCTGAAATATGCGAATACCTGTGAAAATAGAGGAAAAACTAGTTTCTGACACTGAAAAGCGAATTTGATATTTAAGTGAGTCAAATGAGTTCAAAAAGTGAATACGACTTTCTGCTCTAATGTAAACGCCTGCAGTTGTCCATATCGACATTTAAATCATACAAATTGCGTACAATATAGTCGGACCGCAGGTCTAAAAGAACCGACGACCCAGTTCAAGTAAACCGGTTCAGTAATTCTCGAACAAAGTGATTCCCGGAAAAGAATCGACGTCTCAGGGCATTTCAAAGTGCGCGCACGCACAGCGAGTGACGCTGGCCGCGTTAGTGAAGTGATTTGATGCTTTTGTGGTTTATAAAGTCTTTTTACATACAAATTATAATTCAAAATGTGTTTTTTTTCCTGTCAGAAAAGCGCATGGATACATTTGTGAGAGAAAAACTCGTCGAGTGCAGTCTTATTGAGGCGTCTAACGGTAAGTTCGTGTTTATTATACATTTTACATAATTGTTTGTCTGTGATAATCAACTAACGTAACCCTCACGTAACTTAAACGCACATATATTTTTATTTTGTTCTATAGTTAAAGCTGCAACAGAATGTACCTAATTTATGAGCGTAAACATCATATATTAATTTTCCAGATCGTGTTTTTGACTTGTCCTTATCACTTTGGTACATCTATAAGTTTTTATATATGGACTGTTTTACCTACGTGACTTGTCATAGAAATGTCTGTGTGCGCGCATGCAGTGTGATCTCCCTTATCTGTGCCAGTGACTGTGTGTGTTTGATATAGCCAGCATATTAACATAAAACTGTGATTTATAATGACTGGAACATCCCATTGATTAAACAGTTTGAAAGCACACCTTTCAGCCAATCACTATATCATATTCTGCTTCTGTAGACCAACTCATAGGTGAATTTAACTCATAATCATGATGGGTCAATTTCATGATTAACTTCACACAGTTAATTGAACTGAATCACTGTTATTAAAAACAATTTGTATTTTTTCTTTTTTTTAAACTTTATTTTAAAGGTTGGAACAAACATGGAATTCCTTAACTGAGCAGAGTCCACAAAACCCCATCCAATTGTCGTGGCGATTTAAAAATGACAGCAGATCTCTCAGGCATTGATCATAATCAATGGACAGGTAAGGATATTCTGCACTATTTTCAAAAGGAATTGCAAATTGTATATTTAATTGTATTTTTCCACATGTGGACATATACATTGTGAAATAGTCCAAACTCAATTGAAAGCATTTGTATTTCAGATGCCTTACACAAAAAGCTGTCAATATGTGTCAAGGGTGGGACTATACTATGGGGCGTGTTTGTATTGGGAGATATTTTGTAGTTTTTACCCCAAATCTCTCACTGTTTGCACTCTGATGCACGTCAGCAAACAACATTGCAGTTCTACTCTTATTTACCTAGCTGCATCTTACTCTATATTTTATTCCTCCGGTGAAAAGCATTTGGTTAATGGTGAATATTGACCAATAGTACCATGTGGCTCTAACGGTTAGCAGGGGATAGTAGCTGCATTTGGGGTAAAAATGACAGAATTATTTATTGTGTGAGGTGCCAAGAATATAGGGAGATTGCACTGTCTGTTCTTTATCACACATCTCTCGGAGCGGCAGCTGCCTTTAGTAGTGCCTTAACCTCCATTGTTCAAAGCATTTTGCACAGTTGTCTTTGGGTTGACGTCACCTCCCAATACAAACACTCTCCATAGTATGGTCCCACCTCTGGCAAAAATTGACAGTTTTCAATGTGAGGCATTGGAAATTCAGATGCTAAAGATTCCATTTGAGTTTTGGCAGGTAACATGTGCGACACAGTGAAAAAACAGACATGGTAATTCATAAAACCTCATGTACTTGTTCTTATGTTGCATCTATGCTAACATTAGTCTGTTTCTCTCTTATTCCAAGGTCACCGTAGCCACCCGTATCCAGTACGTATCCAGATCAGATGGAGATCATCATCTAGAAAGGACCTCTACATCCCTGAAAGACCGCGGAGACCAGGACAACTAGAGCCCCAGATACAGATCCCCTGTAAAAACCTTGTCTCAGAGGAGCACCAGGACAAGACCACAGGAAACAGATGATTCTTCTGCACAATCTGACTTCGCTGCAGCCTGGAATTGAACTACTGGTTTTGTCTGGTCAGAGGAGAACTGACCCCAACTGAGCCTGGTTTCTCCCAAGGATTTTTCTCCATTCTGTCACCGATGGAGTTTTGGTTCCTTGTTTTTCTTTAGTTGGGGACAATTAATATCAAGCGATATCATCCACTTGATTGCACAGAGGGACGATACATCACTGAATCAATGACGAATTGACTTTAACTGAAAACTGAGTGTTTACTGTTGTCCCTTTGCATTATTACACACTATTTTCCTATTTAATACTGTAAAGCTGCTATGATGCAGTATTTGATCGATATGACAGGCTTATTACTCATAATACATGGAAAATACAGCTACAAACTGACTTTGTTTTTCCATTTGAAATTTGGCAGTCACTGTGCATTCATGAAAACTGAAACCGTAATTTTTGTTCAGTGTTTTTGAAACAGTATTTTTGTTCAAGATTTGCAATTGTGTTTGGATTGTCACAATTTGTCACATGTGGAAAACACAATTGAAAATATAATTAGCAATTCCTTTTGAAAATTGTCCTTCCATAGACAGGCTCTATAACAGAGTACACTGCTCTCAGGTGTAGATCTTTGCTTCAGAGCTTAAGTGTTTGACAATAGTTCACCCAAAAATGAAAATTGTTACTAATTATACACCCTGGTCTGAAAGCTCTCGAATATCAACGAAAATATCTTAACTTGTGTTCTGAAGATGAACAAAGGTCTTACGGGTTTGTAACGGCATGAAGTTGAGTAATAAATGACAGAATTTTCATTTTTGGGTGAACTATATGTTGAACTACCCTAAGCACTGCACATCTACCTACGTAGGAGTCTTTATATACTTGATATAAATTTAAGGACATCTTTAAATGATTTTACATTTAAATTTAAAGAATGTTAATTGTCAATGTCATTTCACTGTGTATTTAAATAGCTAAATATGTCAAAATGTAATAGTTCAACAGCTAGACAGGTCATTCAGATATAATTTTCTTATTTATTGCAACTGTATTTCTGTGATTTTTATTTATTTATTTTGCATTTGCTGGAAACAAAAAAAGGGAAAATTCCATGTTGTTTGTCATTGGTACAAATTTTTTAATGTCAGATGGCATTAAAAATATTTTTTAACAGTCTAAATAACCTGTATTCTTCATTATTTATTAATCCATGATTGCTTTATTAAGCAAAAGTGAAATTATGAGAATAACCCAGCAAGAATAACCCAGAATCATAAAAATGCAAACCCACAAATGGTAAAAATGACTCTATCTTGGGTTTTCTCAATAACCCAGCATGCTGGGTTAAAATGTGTAAACCAGCATGCTGGGTTACTTTAACCCAGCACGTGTTCTGTCCAATATTTACCCAGTGCTGGGTTGCCAATTGGGTTATTTTTAACCCAGCCATTTTTAGAGTGTAGAAGATATTGGTGTTTTTAATTTCACCTCTTAAAGCACTTTCTTTTATCATTGCAAATATCAGTATTCAACATTTTGGGATTAAAACATCAAAACATTATGCATTTGTAATTGCAGGTTAAATGCATTTATATCTTGCATTAAACAGTATGTGTAAACATCTTTCGGGGTCTCTAGAGAGCGACGTGTAGAGGATTAAAACTTGAGCCAGAGGTTCTTCACCGCTATGAGGAGACCTTTGACGTTAACGTTCTTCCATCTGGTCTCATCATCCACCCTGATGCTCCACACCTTGGTGCAGATGGCAAAGTGGTGGACCCAAATGAAGAACATCTCTGTGGCCTGGTAGAGGTTAAGTGCCCTGATGTGAAAGAAATCGGAAAGGCATCCCACGTTGAGTTTATTGGGGACCATGCAAAACTGAGAAAGAAACACACAATTGGCATTCCACGGTCAGCTGATGGTTACTGTCTTAGTTAACCTGGTGTGATCTTGTGACAAGTACAAGAGGTTACTTCCATGTGGAGAGGGTATGGAGAGATGATGAGCTGATCACAGAGATCACAGCTAAAGTTGTTGAATTCTACTTTGGCATATACATATACATTAATTTTTTGCTAGAAAGAAAATGAAAAATTTACCAACAAATGATGTTCCTGTTCTATAGTGAATGTAGTTCTATAGTGTTCTATTACAAGAAAAAACAGTTACCCCAATAAGTCATGCTTCAATTAATTATATTTTATTGTTATTTATGTTATATTGTTACAATATACCTACCCCAAACTGGAAAGATATGTCAGGAGGGGTTGGTGATTTCTGACGTGCTCAGAATCTGAAACGATATTGCAGATCATAATTAAAAGTTAAAGAGTTAGATTTTTATAAAAAATTTCTGACTTAAATTTTCCCCCTAAAATCTAAGCATTAATTTCAGCACAAAAAAAAAAGCACACTGAGAAGTATGTGAAAGATTATATGTATAATGTTGGTTAAAACCCTGGCTGAGAAGGTAACAAAAGCTTAAACTTACTGGAAGATAGCAAAATGTGCTTATCACAAAGCAGACAAGTTACTAGCAGGTGTGTAGACGATGCTGATGTCACTCAAATCCATTGTTGTGGATTTTATTGATAACTTTAAATGTCTTTTTTAATTCTGTGTGACTTAAGCCAGAAAGAGAGCAGTATAAAAGGGAGATGGCAAAAATATAAAAACACCGCTTCACTAACCTGCTCGACTGTTAGCATAACTGCTACCATGTGCTACATTAAATGTATAATGTTACATCTAACAATACAAATAAAACATATATTATATATATTATACTATATTTGATTAATGTCTATAGTTGCCGATAAGCTTTTCAATGTTTGTGAACTTGCTCCGAATCCCAGATCTCAAGTTATTTTCCAGTGAAAGCGCGTTCATCGGCAACTATAGACATTAATCAAATATAGTATAATATATATAATATATGTTTTATTTGTATTGTTAGATGTAACATTATACATTTAATGTAGCACATGGTAGCAGTTATGCTAACAGTCGAGCAACTATAGAGTTATTGTTTTAATTAACACATTACACTCACCTGGGACTGGACGGCTGTTGTAATCGTGCTCCGGCACCGTCTCGACATTTACTGCTCTGCACCACAAACATCCCCCGTTTTGACGCGTGATTTAACGTCTCTGCAACTTTTCCACGCAAACCTGGAAGGTACAGCCCACAGTGCGAGATCGACCGTACTCCGGTTGGACACGGCCCTCATCCTCCGTGAAGTGCTTAGCACACACTAAGTACCTTTCCTCACAGTAATTGTCGCCTCCTCCTCTCGCCATATAGCCATTTTTTTTCGTCGTTGGGAAAACTATATGAAATGATAAATATGTTTTTTTTATTAGAACACAAAGGCACACTATACACATCTGAATTCTTTTGGTCTCCGCCATTTTTCGGCAAGCGAATGAACGCGCTTTCACTGGAAAATAACTTGAGATCTGGGATTCGGAGCAAGTTCACAAAACATTTGATTCAGATCGGGACTCCGAAGCGCGTTTCGCGAATCATCGGGGCTTCAGAGTTTGCAAAACATTTGATTCAGATCGGGACTCCGAATCGCGTTTCGCGAATCATTTGATCGGGGCTTCGGAGTTTGCCAAGCATTGATTCAGATCGGGAGTCCGAATCGAGAATCATTTGATCGGGGCTTCGGAGCGAGTTCGCTAATCATTTGATTCAGATAGGGACTCCGAAGAGCGTTTCGCGAATCATTTGATCGGGGCTTCGGAGTTTGCAAAGCATTGATTCAGATCGGGAGTCCGAATCGAGAATCATTTGATCGGGGCTTCGGAGCGAGTTCGCTAAACATTTGATTCAGATCGGGAGTCCGAATCGAGAATCATTTGATCGGGGCTTCGGAGCGAGTTCGCTAAACATTTGATTCATTTGAGAATCATTTGATCTGGGCTTCGGAGCGAGTTCGCTAAACATTTGATTCAGATCGGGAGTCCGAATCGAGAATCATTTGATCGGGGCTTCGGAGTTTGCAAAGCATTGATTCAGATCGGGAGTCCGAATCGAGAATCATTTGATCGGGGCTTCGGAGCGAGTTCGCTAAACATTTGATTCAGATCGGGACTCCGAAGCGCGTTTCGCGAATCATTTGATCGGGGCTTCGGAGTTTGCAAAACATTTGATTCAGATCGGGACTCCGAATCGCGAATCATTTGATCGGGGCTTCGAGCGAGTTCGCAAAACATTTGATTCAGATCGGGACTCCGAAGCGCGTTTCGCTAATCATTTGATCGGGGCTTCGGAGTTTGCAAAACATTTGATTCAGATCGGGACTCCGAATCGCGAATCATTTGATCGGGGCTTCGAGCGAGTTCGCAAAACATTTGATTCAGATCGGGACTCCGAAGCGCGTTTCGCTAATCATTTGAGATCAGGCCTTTCGAGCGGATTTGCAAAACATTTGATTCTATCATGTACTTGTCTAGAATCAACTTCTAATAAAGAGAAAAGAGGTTTAGAGACAGATTTTTGTTAATAGCCTGTTAGTAATCCCACAGTCCATAGAATCAGTAACTGTTTAATTTAGTAAGGGAAAATTAAAACCAATTTTTTTTTTGTAGCAATGGTCATCTTAACCCCTGTGCAGTGTTCAGGGTATTTCAGGACCCCAAATTAAATTCTAATTCTAATAGTGCATCATACAAGTGTTTATTTGAGTTGAATATTTCGATATTCATGTAAGGTAACGAAGCCATAATTTGATAAGTTTACATTTACATTTATTCATTTAACAGACGCTTTTATCCAAAGCGACTTACAAATGAGGATAAAAAACAACACAACAAAAACAACAAAAAGAGCAACAAAAAGTTTATAAGCGAGAATAAACAAGATGCATGCAAAATGAAGGCAGATATTGTCTGATATGTTAAGAAATAATATAAAAATTTAAAAATATTTTTGCCAAAATATTTGACTCAAAAAGTCCAGATGATTCAAGCTGTTCGTGACTGTGAGTGTAACAGCAGCAGCAGAGATTGAAAACATTTAAAACTCTGATTCCTCGATTTAAAAAAATAAATAAAAATGTAGCAAAACATTACATTCAGATGATATGTAGAACTCTCTGTGATTATCAGTGTCAGACTGTGTGTGTTGTTTTGTCCGGGGCTCGTGGGACAGGCGTACTACTCTGGCTGTGACATCATCATCCTGGGGAGGGACTTTGAGAGGATTCAGATCATCCCAGGAGCCATACACAGGAACATCCAGGTGGACACACACACACACACACACACACACGCGGTTCTGGCGTCCAAACAACATCAAGGTCTTTATAAACTGTTACAGCACTTACTCAAGAGTGACACATAGCATACACTGAAAAAACTAACATGTAGAATTTACTTAATAAAATCCTCGTAACAATTTGCACTAACACTTTTTAAGTAAAATTTACTGCTTCAATTTTAAGTAAAATACACTTACCAAAATCAAGTAAAATCTATGTATTAATTGACTTGACATTTGTTAAAATATTAAGTAAATATTACTAAATTATATTTAATGTAGGATTTATATTTATTCTAAGCATTTAGATAGTCTATATATTTTTTTTAAATACAAACACACAGATGAGCTTAAAATATTAAGTAAATTTTATTTACTGTTATTAGGTAGGTTTTATTTAATATTTCAATTAATTTATTAAATGTATGTAATTAAATATTACTAAAAAATATAGTAATTTTGTCTGCATTTTAATAAACCACACAGCATAGATGCAATAAACATTTATTTTGTTCCAACATTAAACAATGACTCAGTCAAAATGTAACCTTTTGAAGTTACATAAAGCAAAACCTAAGTTTTAAATAACAACTGTTTCCTTAGGGATTTGAGTCCTGAAAACAATTTAATTTGTCAAGATCATAAAGTGTTTTAACCCCAAGAGGTATACAAAAACATGGGATGAGGTTTAAACCTCATGGATATAATGCATGGATACAACATTACTATTTCAATAAAAGTAACAATCCTCTCAAACAGTGCAGTTTCAACATTCAACATAGCACTCTGTACTTACGCTCTAAACATTACAGCATTAAATGCATAAAAACATTTTGTTTAACAGTTAAAGATGTCAATATTTCTATATAAAACAATTTTGCTAAATAATGTCAAAAATAATTTCTTAAAAGAGACTGCATCCTACTGATAATGAGTAGTGCTTTTACGAATTCTGTTAAATTTTAAAAAAGTGAATCAAGGTTGAGGGCATAAATGAGTCCCATAAGCAGGGCACAAGCTTTAGCAGTATTTTGGCATCCCGGCAATATCTCCTTGCCTTCAAGAATAATGGATACATCCACTGGATCCTTTCCATCAGCTCCATGTACAACCAGAATCTTGAGGGTGTGTTGCGCTGTGTCACTGTGGTTGTCCTCCTGCACAATTTAGACAAACTAAATAAACTGAATTTTACTGAAAAAGCTACACTAAAGTAATACAGTATATATTACGCTAAACTGAGTCAAGCCTATTTTACAGCGAGCCAGGTTTAGTAAAACATTAGTCAAACATAACATAAGAGCCACTACAGCCAAATAATGTTACCCTGAGCCATAAATTTACTACTGGACTGTGGCTCTTTTGGTCTTAAAGGGCAACACTCCTGCAGAGTTTGTCTCCAACCCAAATCAAACACGCCTAATTCTGCTCATTAATATTCTACTAGACGGACTAGAAACTTTTAGGCAAGTGCGTTGAGGCCAGTTAGAGCTAAATTCTGCACAACAGTGACCCCCCAGAACAGAATTTTGACACCTCTGCTTTAAGATTAACCTGTACATAAGGGGTGTGAACCCTGGTCCTGGAGTCAATGTCCTGCAGAGTTTAGCCCCAACCAGCTCCAACAAACATACTTTGAAGTCTCTAGTAGACCTGGATTTCCTGGATCAGTTGTATTTGATTAAAGAAACACTCCACATTTTTTGGAAATAGGCTCATTCTCCAACTCCCCCAGAGTTAAAAAGTTGAGTCTTATCGTTTTTGAATCCAATCAGCCGACCTCTGGGTCTGTTGATAGCACTTTTTAGCATAGCTTAATATAGATCATTGAATCCGATTAGACCAGAAGCATCTCGCTCAATTTAAAACGTGACTCTTCTGTAGTTACATCGTGTACTAAGACCGGCGGAAAATGAAAAGTTCAGATTTTCTAGGCCAAAATGACTAGGATCTATACTTTCATTCCGGCGTAATAATCAAGGAACTGTTCAGCTGTAACATGAACGCAGCAGGTACAGTGATATCATGCAGCACCTGAAACCAGCCAGACCCTCTTCCTTGCACAGGGAGCATGTCTTGCTAGCTGGGAACTATTTCCACAGTTGCTTTCATTTATCAATGCGCCTGTTATGTTCACGTTACAGCTGAACAGTTCCTTGATTATTACGCCGGAATGAGAGTATAGTTCCTAATCATATCGGTCTAGAAAATCACAGCTTTTCATTTTCCGCTGGTCTTAGTAAACTATATAACTACAGAAGAGACAAGTTTTAAATTGGAAAAATATCAAAACTCTTTGGTCATTTCTGAGCAAGATGTTTCTGGTTTAATCGGATTTAATGATCTATGCTAAGCTATGCTAAAAGTGCTAGCGCCAGACCTAAATGGATTTGAAAATGGGAAAACTCAACTGTTTAACTCTGGGGGAGTTGGAGAATGAGAATGTTCCTTCAAGGTTGGATCTAATCTCAGCAGGACACAGGCTGTCCAGGAGCATATCCCACCCCTGGTGTACGTTACGGTAATACAATTGTAACATTTTTAACATGACATTGAACAAAAAATGCTTTACCTGGCAATCTTCAAACAGTTCCTCTTCTTTCTCGCCAATGTACAGTATGAGGCTCCGGATAACAGCTTCACGCCTCATCTCAATGTTTTGGTTCTGTGAATAGATAATTATTTTCAACACATAACCAATATCCATAGAAAACAAACTACCAAGTGATAATACAATGGCATACACATGCAAAGAGCAGTGATTTGAAAGAAGACTACAAGAGAAAAGCCTGGAAAGATGGAGTCTGTCTGGTGGTTGCTTTTGTAGTCTGTTAAGCTTTTTTTTCAAAATATTAACTTTGTTGCCATTCTTTGTCGTTTAAACTGCTAAATATATCTACACTACATATATTACAGGTCGCCGGGATTTTGCCAAGTAAGACATGTTCCTGGATCAACATCTTTTGTTGATCCTGGATCAACATTATGTCCAAAAATATAGACTTAACCCTATCTCTACCCCTAAACCTACCCATATGATACCTGATTTACAAAGATGTAGAAGTATCTAACCCTGATCATAAGGCTAAAACAAATATTTCCTGAAAAGTTATATCTCAATTCTGATTGGTTGATTGGAATGTTGTGGTTGATTAGAATGTTATTCCAGGATCAACAAGGATGTTGATTCAGGAACATGTTGTACTTGGTGAAATCACACTCACCTATATTACACATTATGTAGCAATTAAGATATGTCTGGATATTTCACATCACTAGGTTTAAATCTTAGACTTAAACAGTGTTTTCAGTGTTTACACATCTAAAGGTAATTGGTGCCAACATTTCAAGTTGCCTTTAACTGTTTCGCTCTCTTATCTTTAGGTTTAACCCAAGGTTTCTGATCTAGTCAGTCTGATCAAGTCTGGATCTAGGCCCAATTTTTGACTGCTGATGATATTTTGCAGACAGCCTTTAGAAGACCTAATAAATGACCTCTACAATCATTTACCACCTCATCTGTGCTGTGTAAAGTACTATATAAATAAAAGTGGTTAAAACTGACTATTGAGTGAGGACTGATACTGTATGAGTGTGTAGTGTGTGAGAAACAGATCACATTCCTCAAAAGAGTGAACAAGCACAATTTTTAACAAACACACCTGACTCAGTATGTCCATGTACGGCCTCAGCTTGGTGCCCACAACACCTCCCTTGAGCTTCATTAGGGTAATCATTTTTGGCGTGTAGGCGTCAAGCCTGTTCATGAAGCTCTGTTCCAAGGAAATTGTAGTTAGTCTCCAAAATTCTTCTTGTATCTGAAATGACAAGAGATCGATATTTAAATAATACTTTTAAATTGTTTCTGGCCAAACAAGAGGGCTTAATAAAGGGAATACATTTACATACCTCAGCTTCACAAAATAAGGCAGGCCATCTCTCCTTGAAGTCTTCAGCAGCTGGACTACCACTCACAACCTCCAGCCTTCGATAGGAGAATGTTTTTGCCATTTTTTCTTTTATCACTTTATGGTTGTTCTTTTTTTTTTACCTCTTCGAGAAGCTCCTGCCTCTCCATTTCAAGGCTATCAACATTTTCTCCATTTGGATGTGGAGGTAGGAAGTTGACTTCCGCTCTCTTTGAGACATAAGATAAAAATTTACTGTTTATCCTTGATGACACACCAGGGTTGAAAACCATGCGTCTGAGAGATTTCCTAAATGCAGTCAAGCTGTAAATGAACAAACACAATTATATTAAAACAACAGAATTAAAGAAAATACATTATATTTAAGGTAGAAAATTACATGAGAACTAATCAATAAACAGAAGCTGAAATACAAGCAGGAGTTGTATTCTGACGTGATGCTGGTTAATAATCATAATGTCTAGGTAACAATTAAATAAGTTCATTTAAACACATAAGTCAATGTCAGAGCTTTTCAGACACTTTCTGGACTGAAAAAAATTATCACCCTATTGCAATAGTTCATGATAGAGTACAAAAAAAGTTTAATCTCCAGTTTCTAAATCTTAGATGGCTTATTATGGGTAAAATGATGCTGCTAAATTTCGAAATATTTGTTCTACACTATTAGTATTTGTAATGATATAACCAATATTTTTTAACATTGTTTAACCAAATCTTTTGTCTTTTTTATTCTCAGTTTTGTAATGTATCTGAGAAGAAATGCTTGTGTAATCCACAAAGATTAATGTAAACGGTAGAAGGTATGAACGTTATTGTGCTTTTCATCCAGAAATAAAACGCAGCTCCTTGTAAAATTATGCCTTCAGGGCAATTTTGGTTGGTCCAATAATTTCAAGGCAAATCTTGCTGTAGTCACGAAATTTATGGTTTATTGATTCGTTTTCACACATTTTTTTTTTTCATGTCACTCAGCACGATTTATTTCATGTAACGTTAATGTTTTGAAAGTTGTGATTAAATGTAACCTGATCGCAGTTAAATGAGGAGGGTGGCAAATTAGGACTGAACTTTTCCTAATGCAAAATTCGAATCGGCGTGTTTTAACATAAATTCACTGACTAACACAAATTTCTCTGGTTTTAAACTGACTTCTGTATGAGACTACTGCTGCTTCACGGACTGCAGTGGAAAATGCAGGCCTAGGTTAATGTAACCTCGAGTTAACGTTACCAGAGTTACACAACAAAGTCAATCGGACTTTCAAAATTCTCATGCACCTATACATTGTCATAAATTACTACAAAAAGGCAATAACTTACCGTACACATTAACTTTGCATCCACTTGTGACAATCCCAATCGCACGTGTGGCAATCGCAACCGTCTGTCTCGGATCCAAAACGCGGGCATGTGATTCGGTCACGCGGATGTGAACGTACTAAGATTTTAGATTAAAATTTACTCAGTATTTTTAGATTTATGTGCAATGACTTTAAAACAGTTAAATAATATGAGAAAATATATAATAAAATTTACTATTCCCATACAGTACATTTTATACATGAATTAATTGTGTATTTATTTAAAAAAATTACTTAGAAATTCTAGTTCTCAATGAATTGTAATATTACAATGTAAAAATTATGAAAGTAAATCTAGTATATTTTACTATACCTCAAAGTTTGTTTTTTCAGTGTAGCTTTTAGCCTCATCATTGCAGTTTGAGGTTTAGGAATTAGTTTTTTTATGTTTATGTCAGTTTTAATAATTTTAGCATTTCAACTTTTTCGTAAAAATGTACTACTTTAATTTTAGTACTGTTTTCATTTAATTTATAGTGCTTTTTACTTTACAAATAATTGGAAAACAACTTTACAGAAAATTAAGTTTCTACAATATTTAGTCGTAGCTTACACGATTTATCTATATCATTTTACTTTAGCTTTATTTCAATTACAGAAAACTGTTTTTAGTAGTTTCAGTTTTAGTTAACAGCAATGACACATAGTTGGTTGCTTTGGGAATTACTAGTTAGGAATAAAAGTTTAACTGTGTGTGCTTATTTTACAGATTTATTTTTTAAAATAAAATGTAAAAATTATATATTTTTTTGTACGAGTTTCTGTCTTCTGCTGGATGCTAAAAAGATGATGCTTTAAACACCAAACAGTTGATGGTACCCATTCACTTCCATAGTATTTCTTCCTGTAGCATAGAAGTCATTGGGTGCCGTCAACTGTTCACTCTCAAAAAAACATCTTTAATGCCCACAAAGTTGCGGTGCTATTTTTTAAACAGTGAAACAGGTAGAGGAATCAAGTGAGTTTCCCGAAGGCCCTGACACGCATCAGCTAATCGAATAAAAAAAATATAGCTACCGATCAGCCAATCAGAAAATAGTATTGCTGTATCTGGGTAAGATTTTCACAGGATCTTGCGCAACACAGATTCAGACGCTCGAAGAGTATACGATCGCAGGATTTGATTATTTGATTCCTCTCACACAGACAATACAGCTAAATGAGTGTTAATCTAAACTGTGTTTGAATATGAAGCAGTTTGTGTGTGAAAACATTTGTGAATAAGCCAATCAGCTGTCACTCGATTTCTGAGCCACTAACTAGAATAAGATCACAGCTACTTTTATTTTCAGTATAAATATGGAGTTGAAAACACAAGGCTTGATGAAATTATACTGTGATAAATATAAAGCATATTTGTGATCATCGAGGCTCCTGCAGACATATGTTTTAGGAAGATTGTCCAGGGTTTATTTTTTACTCTTTTCTTTTACCTGTCACCGTTTGACTCGGACACAAACACGAGAGATTTTAATTTGATGAAGGTCATGGGGTTCTTCTTCACCACAGAGAATTATGCTCTTCCTCTTGTTTTCCAGCTCAAATATCTGAACATCCTTAAATCAAGAAGCATTTACTGAAATATAAATGAGTTCAAACCTCTCAAAATCTGAATATATACGCCAATGAATCTAATTTTATATCGAGTATGAAGAGATCTGTAATATACTTGACTGTATTTAATGAGAAAATAAATTACTTAATGCAACATCCATTATTTCTTTGCTGGGTTAAATTTTTTTTTTTATGAATGATTATGTCATCTTTTATTATAAACATGAGTGCAGTATTAGCATTTGTATCAACATTATTAGAAATGTCTGAATGAATCAGAATCAAACGATTAAGTGATTAATGCAGAGTTTTTCTTCCTTAGTATTTCTGTCTTGTTTTCTGGTATAAATTAATGCTTTCATAAGATTAATCGCTTTAGAATATGAGCAGGGTCATTCTGTCGATTCATTCAGGGCTGCTCTGGGTTTAGTACAAACACAACACTAGTCTAGGGAGGTATAGTCTTGTCTCTGAGAACAGCTTTCCTCAGCTTTCCTTAAGGTTGTCCTTGTCCTGTTTGCAAATGACTAAAAGGGAAGAAAAAAGAATACATAGAATAAGTTCACAGTTTTATGAAAAGCAATGAAATCCTTATAATCAAGTGATGATGAACTTCATCGGTAACACTTTTGAATAACGGTCCATTAGTTAATATTAATAAACTACTTTAGTTAAAATGATCTAAGCAAGAACAATCCCTCAGCATTTATTAATCTTAGTTGATGTTCAATTCAACATTTACTAATGCATTATTTAAATCAAAAGTTGTGCTAACAATGAAAACCTGTATTTTAATTAACTAACTTGAACAAAGATTAATAAAAACAGTAATAAATGTATTGTTCATTGTTTGTTCATGTTCGTTAATGAATCAACTAACATTAACTAAAGTGTACTTCATCTTTGTAAATAAGTAACGTTAGTGAAATTAAAGAGAGAAGATTTAGCTCTATCATTAATCTAGACAGTCAAAGGGCTCACTCTGTATATTGTGCTCATAACACCATTTAGTTTATTATATAAACGGCAATATAAGTTAAAAACGTAATAAGAATTCATTTAAACTTTGAATTCTTATGAAGTCTCAGCTTTCACTGCTAACTACGTTAGCGATATCGATAGCTATTTATTAATAGTCTGACACTGGCTGTCAACATAATGTTAAAAATGACCAGAAAACATCGAGAAAGAACAGCTGAGTCTTACCTGTGAAAGATAACACCCCGAGATCTGTTTTTAGAATCGTGTGACGGTTTGTAGATGTCCAATCTGTCGATGAGTCTGGTATGTTTTCTTCTTTCCTGATGTGAGAGTTATGAGAGTTGCCCGCTCCAATATGGCGGCGACGTTGGTGTGCGGTCGAGCGGCCAATGAGGCGTCTAGGTATTTATATGTCTATGATGTTAACTATAAAACAACACAAAGAACTTCAAAAATAAAGGTAAAACACCTGAAAAATAAATTACATTAAATTAACACAGTACACACTGTGCCATATTCTTATGACTCTTTAATACAGTATACATGATTAGACTAGTTTAAGCACTATACTGCTGATGATATTATAGATCAGTGTTACTAAGCAATTTATCACTCTAGTCACAGGTACAATGTTAGATCTTGTGGCTATACTTCATAAATAATGTGTACTTTACTCTTTATTCCAGCGTTAAGCCTTGAAATTTTTTTTTTACGTCAACAAAACGAAGAAAGGCTTCAAAGGTTTAGGGTAGCGAGTTTTAAATTTTATTTATAATATGATACAAGAATAATGTGCAAGAATTGGAAATGGATGGGAACGTGGACCTGTACAATATTAACAAAATGTATCTGTAATGTAATCCAATGGCAAACACACAAAGCACAACACTCAGTTGTTCAGTTTGGCCATGATTGTGTCAAAGGATACATCTTATCAAGATATATATATGTTTTTACACAACATTTCAGCTTGTATACATTTATTGGTTTGTAAGGTTTTATATATATTTATATATATATATATATATGAATATAAAGTGCAAAAACAAGAACACTTACAGTGAAGGCATGGCCCTGAAGTGCTGTATGTGACAACATGCGTGTCCTTGTACTAGTGTGCTTGTGTGTGGGACTCTATCTATGTACAATATGGCAATATGGATAGACTATCATATACACACACACACACACACACACATGTACGCAGACACACACTGAATATGGCCTAGGCTGGACTGACGTCATATGAAATTCAACCACTCCAGCACATCGATGAATAAGAGTTCAAGGAATATCAGTTGAACATCATTCGTCTATTTGCAATACATTTAAGTCTGTGCAATAAGTTGAGTTATACAAATACAATTAATGTACAGATGAACAGATGAAAAAATGAGCTAACTTCTAAATTTCCCCTTTACATTTAAAAATAGACATTATTTGTATAATATCACTCCTTCGGCCTTAGTAAAATAGCACCACAGGGTTGCACCTTTCAAGCCTAGAAATACAAAATTACCTGATAGAAGAACTGAGCGTTGTCTTGCTTTGGAAGAGTAAGGCATTTTCGTTGTTTTTGAAAGGATAAGTAAAATACATAAGCACTGTTAGTTGACTAGATTACATTTTATATTGCATATAATTATATGATTCGCCTTTCGTTCATATATTTTTAAAATGTAATTTCTCTTTCACAATTCTTCTCGTGAAAATGTTTCGTTGTAATGATGAATAGTTTTTCTTCTAAAGCAAGTGCATGTAGCATCACAGTTGCAGTTTGTCATTCTTTCGAGAGAATGTGTGTCGGTGTCCGTCTTCTGCTGTCCAGTTCATGTTTTTCTTTGCCAATCCTTAGCCTAGTTTTGCTGAGAGCCCTAGCGAAATGGAAAGGAATTATTTTTAATAATCATTTTCAAACTTAAATAAAATTCTAAATTGTGAGATAAAAAAGTTACAATTAATTATATGGGGGAAAAAGAACTAAACTCAGAATTCCAAGAAAAAAAAAGAAAAAATTGTGAAATTTATAGTCAGAATGTTGAGAAAAATTCTAAGAAAAACGTCAAAAATAGCGAGAGCTAAACTCAACATTCAGTAAAACAAAACATCAAAATTGCATGATCTATGCTCAACATTAAGGGAAAAACTTCAAAATAGCGAGATCTAAACTCAACATTCAGAAAAACAAAATGTCAAAATTGCGCGATCTAAACTCAACATTCTGAGGAAAAACATCAATTGCGAGATCTAAACTCAACATTCAGAAAAACGTCAAAATAGCGAGAGCTAAACTCAACATTCAGAAAAACAAAATGTCAAAATAGCGAGATCTAAACTCAACATTCAGAAAAACAACATGTCAAAATTGGGCGATCTAAACTCAACATTCAGAGGAAAAACATCAATTGCGAGATCTAAACTCAACATTCAGAAAAACGTCAAAATAGCGAGAGCTAAACTCAACATTCAGAAAAACAAAATGTCAAAATAGCGAGATCTAAACTCAACATTCAGAAAAACAACATGTCAAAATTGGGCGATCTAAACTCAACATTCAGAGGAAAAACATCAATTGCGAGATCTAAACTCAACATTCAGAAAAACAAAACGTCAAGATAGCGAGAGCTAAACTCAACATTCAGTAAAACAAAACGTCAAAATTGCACGATCTAAACTCAACATTCTGAGGAAAAACATCAATTGCGAGATCTAAACTCAACATTCAGAAAAACAAAACGTCAAAATAGAGAGATCTAAACTTAACATTCAGTAAAACAAAACGACAAAATTGAATGATCAATGCTCAACATTCAGAGAAAAAAAAACGTCAAAATAGCGAGATATAAACTCGACATTCAGAAAAACAGAATGTCAAAATAGCGAGATCTAAACTCAACATTCAGAGAAAAAACGTCAAAAAAGCGAGATCTACACACAACATTAAGAAAAACAAAATGTCAAAATTGCGAGATCTAAACTCAACATTCAGAGAAAAAACTTCAAAATCGCGAGATCTAAACTCAACATTCAGAGAAAAAAACTTCAAAATCGCGAGATCTAAACTCTACATTCAAAGGAAAAAATGTCAATTGTAAGATCTAAACTTAACATTCAAAGAAACACGTCAAAATTGCGAGATGTGAATAATGAATTCAGTGAAAAAGTTGCAATTACCTTTATTTTATTAAAAATCAACCTTCCGTTTTCTTTCAAAAAAAGACTCATACAATAACAATAATCATGCTAATAAAAAAATGCTAACCGAGTTTGTTCTCTTGCGTTTCCAGCAGTCAGGATTGAGACGTTTCTGCTCCTCGGCCAGAGCTTTGGCCTCCATGGTGTACATCCTCCTCTCCTCATTCTTCATCTTCTTCCATTTATCGCCCAGAATCACGCTGATGGCTCTGAGTAAATTAGACATTGAAACCTCTCTTAAAGAGAAAGACCCAAACAACCGGACAAATTTCACTTCCTATGTTTAAAGTACATATTACCCTACTGTGAGGCAGCTGAAACAGTTTCTAAAGGTAGACACCATGTTCATGTTACAATAGATTTGTTTTTGCCAAATGTTTTTTCCTGTCCCATTAAGTAATTTTGGTTAATTTTATGTACGTTTGTCAATTATAATTTTTAAAGATTTCGTTTTTTTTTTTTTCTTCTAATATTTGAACTTAGACTTTTATTTAAATAAGCTACTCAGGCAACATTTCTAATATTTTTCCATATAATATTTTTATTGTACTTGATTTTAGCTTTATTTCAATTAACAAAAAAAAATGGTTTTGTAACGTAGCTAATGCAAACATTCATCTGTCTGCTCGCAGGACATCCACACACCTGTTGTCTTTGCCGGGGTACATCTGTGTATATTCCACCCTGTACTTCTTGGCAAAAAGCATGAAGGCGTTCATTGGCCGCTTGCACTTTGTGGGTGTGGCTCCAGAGCTTCCTGAGGCATAGCTGCGCTGTGATTTGCTGCTGGGGGAGTGATGGGAGGAGCTGAGGGCCTCCAGTTTGTCGCAGTCTGGACTCACTGCGCCCCCGCTGGACTGGGATGCCCGACGCTGGCGTGCCATACTGCTCAGAACATACACGGCGGAAGAGTCGAGAGGGGTGAAGTCATAACTGTGTGGAGTGAGAAAACAGTCAGCATCTTAAACACAGTAAGTTGAAGCCAATTCAGTCGGATGATCTCTGATGATATTGCTCTATATTTTTATTATTATTATTAATTTAGACAAATAATATGTCCTATAATAGTAATACTAAAGGATCATCTATAAAAACTAAACCAAAACTAAAATTAAATAAGAGACTCTAAGTCGCTAACAAATAGAAAATTAGACAATATGACAAAAACACAAAAAATAAATTTTGCTTAAAAAAAAATAAATTAACCATGCACTTTCTCATTACCATTATCTCAACATTAATAATAAAAAAGATAACTTATGTGAAGTATTTTTCACATTATGATCTTGTTTGTTCTGTTGTGTTTAATTAGTTCTGATTTCCTTTTTTTTTTCTTTTTTTTTTGAAATTTTAATATTTTATGTAATAAGAATTAGAGAAAATAATAATAATAACAAAAAAAAAAAAAATAAGATAAATTCCATTAATTTGAACATGAAAATACTGCTATAATCGAGAAGGGAGAATATCCTTAACTATTTGAAAAATGTAGGCTTTGATTTATTTTTTTATTTTTTTTATAGTTAAATGTGACCTAGGCATGTTTTTAAGAGATTCACCAAATACTTATTTGTTTTCACCTCCCAGTGTTAATTTTACTATTATTTACATTTTAGTGTGATATTAATTTTCTGAATGTATTTTTTGTTATAAATTAGCTTCCATTTTAATTTTAGTAATTTTATGTACTATTGTGAATTTTATTAGTGATTTTGTAGCTTTTTATACATTTCTATTTAGCTTTAGTTTGTCTTTCAATTTTAGTTTTAGCAGTTTAAGTACTTCAACTTATTATTTCATATATTTTATATATATTTCAGTTAATTACAAAGAAAATGGTTTGTGTTTTTATAATTTTATTGTATTCTATTTCAGCATAACTAAAACTTTTATTAATAGTGTTATTTATGGTTAACAATACCAACACTGGTACCTCTTAAAAGTGTCAAAAACGACTGAGTCGTCACAGTTGATGGCGTCACGGTGTCCTGGTGGCAGACACAAATCTCCAACCTCCATGTCATAGCAGGGAATGCCATGCTGTACAACAGTAAGGCTTGGATAGAAAGAAGACCACCCTAACATGTGCACAGATTAGATTAAATTCCCAAATCACATTTATCTTGTAATGATACTGCATAGAAACAAACTCCTGCATTTACCTTTATTTTTCACAAAAAATGGATGGCCCAAACTGCACTCAGCAGTCAGAAGCCCTGCTTCAGAGGAACCAGGGTCAAAGGTCAATTTCAGGACAGACTGGCCGAAAGACACACTCTCCTCAAAGACCACCAGCTTTAGCCCATCAGAGCCGTAACTCTGTGAGACAAACAAACTAAAATTACTTTGGCAATAAGATTTTTCAATGCTTTTATAAAAGTTACAACTTGATGAATTCCTTCATGGAACAGTTCGATCAAAAATTTTAATTTGCTGAAAATTTACTTATCCTCAGGACATCCAAGTTGTAGGTGAGATTGTTTCTTCATCAGATTTGGAGAAACTAAGCATCACATCACTTGCTTTCCAATTGATCCTCTGCAGTGAATGGGTGCCGTCAGAATAAGAATCCAAAAAATTATCCTATCTAAATCAGGAGGATTACTTTTGGATTATTGTGATGTTTTTATCAGATGTTTGGACTCGCATTCTGACGGCACCCATTCACTGCAGAGGATCCACTTGTGAGCAACTGATTTAATGCTTCATTTCTCCAAATCAGATGAAGAAACAAACTCATCTACATCTTGGATGACCTGAGGATGAGTACGTTTTCAGTAAATTACAATTTAAGTGAACTATTCCTTTAAAAGGTGAAAGAATAACATCTGGTGTGTACATCATTACCTTCAGTGGGTTGGACTGTGTTCCTCCCTCGTCATCTGAATCTTCATCCGACTCCATCACGTCCTCTGCATCCTGCCACTCCACATTCAGACCTTTGTGGAAGCGTAGACGTGTTCCTGGAGAAAAAAAAGACAGAGACAAGTGTTTGAAAAGAGATCTCCAAATAAAGCTTCAGTACAGTTATGTAAGAAACAAACATGTTCCAGGCCAAGGGTGTGAGCTTTTACTCCTGCTGCTCTGCATTTGTAACAGCAGAAGGTGCTGTTCACCACATTTCCTAAACTTACTGATCAACAAAACAGCCATCACAATATCAGATGTTATTTTGTTCCCAGGTTCTTGGGAACAATTTATCTGTGTGTGTCTTTACCTTTCAGGAAGCAATGCCAGGCAGTGGAGGGCCAGGAATGGGACCATCCCAGGTCATCATCATCTGACAGAGATGACATGCAGAAAATGCCTGACTCCGACTCACTGCTGGCCTGGAAAATGCACATAAAACAGACTCAAAATTATGGACTATATGCTATTTATTATATATGCTAAATGTTTTCTAAATTATAAAAGCACTATTTTTACATAAAAACTAATAAAAATTTAAAAGCACACAACATTTCTAAACATTTAAATTCAAAAATGAAAACTGAAAATATAAAAATAAAAGCTATTTAAAAATATCAATGAAAATTATAGTATATAAATAATTCTCAAATAAATCCTAAATATAAATAAATACTAAAATAGTATATAAATAATTATATTTATATTTTAAATTTACACTGATGAACCATAAATGACAACATATCTGACACACACACACATATATTAATATATTTATATCTCATCATTTACTCAAGCCTGAATGACTTACTTTCTTTTGTGGAACATAAAAGAAGGATTTTGAAGAAAAAAGAAAAATGATTGATGTTTCACAAGTTATCTTCTTTTATGTTCAATTCATGTTAGGCTGTTGTAGCCTGTTGAATCAAATAAAATATTTGTTTCTAAAGCTACTATTTGTAAATGTCTACTAAATACTTTCCTTTTTAACCAAAAAATAGCTTTAAATAATCTTTTGTGGGTATTATTAAAGCCACATGAAACCAAATGTAATTTGTAAATAATTCGATAAATCGACACATCATGTAATTAATTAGATTTATATAGATTTATATATGTGTGTATGTGTGTATGTGTTTCTGGGTGGCAAACTTTCTCAGTTCACTCACCATTGGCAAGTGTGGCAATAAGTTTATTCTGGATCTTGATAACAGCAGCACATAACATTCTCAAAAACCCCTGAGCCATTCATAAAATCCCATTATAAGTGTTTGCATTTGTAAAGGCCTGATGCGGTACCCTGGTGCGGCGGCGTTCTCTCATGAGGCTGCGGGCGGGACTGGGGGCGCTGCTGGAAGACAGAGGGGGTCTAGCGTAGGAATGTAAACTGCTACTGTTGGAGAAGATGTGGACAGGAGAAGACCTGCAATGAAAATGCATCATCAGTACAGTCCGAGCTGTGCCATTTACATTCATGTGCAGCTGTATAAATGCCAGGATTTCCTGACCGGTTGTGTGGGGTGTTCTGGAGCAGGGGGCTTTGAGGGCTGGTGGCAATGTTGGCCAGCTCGGTGAGCCAGTTTGTGTGTGAAACATTGGCCTCAGGCCTGGAGCTCCGCCCCTCGATGGGCCCCTCCTCATGATGCGACACACCCAGGGTCACCTGGAACACACCCGGGGTCGACTGGTCATCTTGCACCTCCTGCAGCTCAGGCAGGTCATCTGCAGACACAGAAACTGTCATTGCAAACAGTATTTGGAATCGTAAATGTGTTTTTTACCCTTTCAGAAGAAAGCATGAGTGGCAAATTTAATTACCGTACTCCATGTGACTCGTGTTAGAAGGGCAGCCAGGTGAGGAGGGCAGGCGTTCATTGCATTTAAGCAAATCGAAGCCCTCGTCCATACCTGAGCTCTGTGTCTGGACTTCCTGGACACTCTGAGGGACAGACTGAGTTTTCACTTCCCACACCATATTATAACATATCAGCTGGGCAGGCTGTGAAAGCAAGAGATGTGTTGCAGTGAAAGCAAAACGGGTAGGTAATTTCCAAAACAGTTTACTCGCACAGGTTTTACTTTGTAGGCATTTGTATTGAATGAATGAATGAATGCGGGACAACAGAAGTAAACACTGGAACAACAACGGTTGTGTTGGGTAGCCTATTGTGCAATGTTCTTGGCCACTGTTCGATCGCGTTAACATTCGTTTCACAATTAAACGAGTCGTCAAGGATTGAATCCTTAACAAAGCAAATCTCGTCGTGTTAAATAACGCGTTTTGTTTGTGGCCCGTTTCTGTGAAGCGTGGTCACGTGACCCGCATTGCACGCAAGGCTTGTTTATAAACTTTCTGGGACTTGGCGCATGCGCAGCGCAGCTCATTCATTCATAACTGCGTAACAACGGGGGATCAATAACAGCGATAGATTGCGCTAGAATATTCTCCCTAACTTTAGAGAAACGCAGATGGAAGTCCCCTCGTTCGATCCCACCGAGGATACATCCGTGTTTATGATCGGAAAGCTTTATTTGTATCCATTTTTGCTCGCTCGACGGTTTCGATTTTTCCACACGGGAAGACAATCAGACTTTTCTGCACTCGCGAACAGACAAAAACAAAAACGAAATCGCATAGATGTTTTGGTTTAAAACTGCTGTTCTAACACTAATATTGTCGTTGTTAAAGCTGAACACGAGAACAATAACAACAATACGAATATCTTTGTTTGCAACAAAAAAATAAAAATCGGTAAAAACTCATTAACAACTGCGGTATTTAACCAAACCACATCGTATACAGACCCCACAGCTATTAGACGTTTGATCAATGTAGAATAATGTTTACAAATGAACACAAATGTCAACAGTGGGAGCTGTAAACAAAAGAATGTCAACAAGTTGAGACATGGTACATCATGTCCTTCCTTTTACCTCACTGTAATGAATGGACACCATGTTTTCTTCTGGGTTTTGAGGAAAAACACGACTGTCTGTGTTTAATTATTGTCGCTACGGTGATGTAGAGAATCACAAAACCACAAACAAAACAACAAACGTCACAGAGAAAAAAACCCTTCGAGTAAAAAGTTGTCATTTGCGATCGAAACAATGAATGACAGTCTTTTGGCTCGCCGCAGCCTCAACCGTCACCGTCTTAGACAGCCACGCAAAATAAAGTTCATTGACATTACTGTTTCGTTTCGTGGTAATATTTCAACAACTTTTTTCACTTACCAAACCTGTCGCCATTACCGAGTATCTCTGGCATTCTCCGCGAAGGCAGGACTGATTACTTTTAGACCTGGCTTCCCATTGGTGGAGACGCATGTCAGTTTAGTGAGCTCGAAGCGCGATTGGCTAATCGCTTGCACCCTGGGTTAGACATGGATGGTTTGTTATTGTGTTTGTGATTGGCCAGTTCTGCATGTCCGTTACATCAGCCGTGAATCTCATTGGTTGAGACGGATTTTTATTTTTATTTTTTGTCGAAAGACCCTCCCGCTTTGTTAAACGGAGGGTTTAAGGTATGTATTGTATTAAGGCGTTATAAACAAACATAAAACAACATTGGTCCTTGCATGATTTGGGTAATATTATAATATTACTGCTCATTAAACGTGAAATAGCTGATGGTTAACCGCAAGTACAGGTTATGCACCCAAAAAATTCTATATGTATAATATATCACATCTGAGCAAGTTTCACTTTTGAAGGCATTTCTATTTTTAATGTTACTCATTGAGGTAACATGCATCATAAAATATAATACACGCATATTATGAATGAAAACGAATCATTTGTAGCATAGGACTAATAATCACAACATGATTTTTTTTTAAATACAAAATTGTTCTTTATTTGAATGGAAAGTCAAATATAACTGACGGTATAGTACTGGGCTCTCTTGCACCAAGAGAGTGTAGACCTTTGATCCATTTTCAGGACATAAAAAGCATTAGCGACTTCTCAATTAGGCGGCAGAAATTCACACAGAAATGGTACAGAAATGAGCACTGATTGGCAATTAAAAGTCTTTCCCTCCCCGGGTGAACAGGGTAGAAATGATGTAAAGTTACACTGACACACAGATATGGTTTAGGGATTTACTACAGGTTAGTTTACCAACAGACAAACCTGTGGGGATCTACATGGGAAGAGGTGATGATGGCTAAGCTGTTCATTTTAGAGGTAGACAGTAATGAATTCAGTAATGTTTTAGGAAGAAATGGATAATACTAGTAATGCACATGACTTGCTGTGAAGCAAAAGATCCAATCAACAAGGACAAACTTCTCATACATCAAGAGATAGAGAAAAAAAACGGTGTCCAAATACTGCAGAAATGAAGAATAAAGCAAGTGTTTTGAAGAACATTATCAAAATGCCAAAAGCTTCCAGAAACAAAGTAAACGTAACTCAAAAATATACACAGGAAAAGAGAGGAATCATTCAGACTTTTTCAGAGAGCGCAAATGTCATTGAGCATCTAGAAATGAAGGTGAATGTACAATTTGTGCATGTTGAATACATCTTAATTCATTTTGAAATGATATAGTTATTTAAAAAAAAGAACAATTAATAAAAATGTGCTACACCATTTTAAAACTGAAGATACACAATGCCTATATTAACTATTCTTATGTGACTGTGAGGAGTTTCTTTAAAAGATTGTGCAAAAACAAGGAATTAAAAACATGTAGTGTTGTTCAACCTCAAGTTCACCCAGAAATGATAATTTGATGTAAATGTATACGCTCCCTCAGGGCATCGAAGATGTAGATGAGTTTGTTTCTTCATCAGACTTGGAAAAACTTAACATTTCATTACTTGCTCAGCAATGGATGTGAATGGGTGCCGTCTGAGTGAGAGTCCAAAAAGCTGATAAAAACTTCACAGTAATCCACCTGATTTAGATAAAATCATTTTTGGACTCTCATTCTGACGGCACCCATTCACTGCAGAGGATCCGTTGTTGAGAAAGTGATGTAATGCTACATTTCTCCAAATCTGATGAAGAAACAAACTCATCTGCATCTTGGATGGCCTGGGGGTGAGTACATTTTAATTTCTGGTTGAGCTGTTCCATTAAATTAGGTATTTTTATTACACTGGCAACAAAGTGCAATAATATTCAGACTGCATTTTCATTTTTTATACGTTATTGAGTCTGTCTCCTTTCATATTGTATTCCCAAGCAATTTGAAAGTTTACTAACTTATGGAAATGTAATGAAACTTGAGTATAAAAGTCAACGTGAAACAAATGTTATTTTATAGCCATTGCAATTTTTAATACAAACTTTTATTCATTATTAATGTGCTCTAAGTAAATATGCTCAATTTAGTTTTCATGTTGACTTCCAACTCATGGCATGTAGTCCATAATTCATTATAAGTTACTGTTCACATTTCATGTTTAGTCAAAAATAGTGGCTCGCAGTAAAAATGATTTGCTTAATACTGAAAACACTGACAAATGCTCAACGGCAGATTTGAAAATTCAGAAGTATAGCTTTAAAAGAATATGTTAACATATTACCGTGCTGTATATGGCATAACAACACACTCTTTGTGTGGAAAAGATGCAGCATGTGAAAGAAACACAAACCAAGTTTTTAAAAAATGAGAAAGATTCAGATAAACACACTGGTACCAAATCCCCAAACCAAATAACCATGAGGAATCTCCCATAAACCTTGAGTACCCTGGAGGAAAGTGCTCGCATTTGGCTTTTCACATCTAAAAAAACCCAAGATCATAGACACACACCGGAGTTTCACATCTGTGAATGCAAAACAATAACTTCAAGCTTATGACCTATGTTAACACGATTTCTCCACCATGATGACGGGCCTCTACTTACCATCTTCTCATCGTTCACATTGCATTATAAGTTTGCGATGTTTATTGATTAACTGATTTCATGCATTCGGCTCCTCTATTGCGATGTGACTCCCGAAGAGCGTGATCAGCTGCTCCTCGTAATTGGCTATGTTTCGTTTCATGATGTCCATGCAGGGGCCTAATAACCTCTCAAAGGCCTGCACGTCCATTACTGTGAAACACAAGGTGAATGATCACATGACCCGCCGTGCAGCTGAGATGCATTGCTATTTAATGTATAATGCATTACCTAAGCATTTGACGTTGTCCATGGCGTATGCAGAAGCCGCCCGTGGCTTGTTAGTGACGAGTGCCAGCTCTCCGAAATACTGACCCCTTGAGCATGTGGCGATCTCCACCTCCTCGTCTTCAGTGTCGTTTTTCGACTAAAAAAAACATTGTCATGTTAATGCATGTTTAAATCTTTTTTAAGCTGAAGGATTTATGGGTTTATTAAGATGCATAATGAACCGAATTGTGCAGATTCTGCTGATGTTTGACTCACTTTGCTCCTCTTCATGGTGATCCTAACGTGTCCGGACTCTACGATGTAGAAACAGTCTGCCAAATCACCCTGTGAACACAAGGTTTTATAAAGTGGTCTTTTCTGCTCACCAAGGCTGCATTTATATGATCAAAAATACAGTAAAAACAGTATTATTGTGAAATATTATTATAATTTAAAATGACTGTTTTCTATTTGAATATATTTAAAAATGAAATTTATTTCTGTGATGCAAAGCTGTATTTTCAGCAATATTACTCCAGTCTTCAGTGTCAAATGATCCTTCAGAAATCACTCTAATATACTGATTTGCTGCTCAAGAAACATTTTATTATTAGTAGAAATAGAATACAACACAGAAAACAGCATTTATGTAAAATAGACAAATAAATCACTTTATAAATGTATTTAATTTTAAGTATTTATTTCTAAAGAATAAACCCTTGCTTAATAAAATAATGAATTTCTTATAAAAAAATCGAACTATATATTATATAATATTATATTATATTAGATTATATTTTAGTGCTGTCAAATGATTAAATGTGATTAATCACATCCAAAGTAAAAGTTTTTGTCTGCATAATATTTATTATGTGTATATAAATACACACACACATATAGTAAACATTTTGAAAATATTTACATGCATTACCATGTCTATTTTTATATTCGCATAATTTATTTTAAAAATATATTTAATAAATAAATTTAAAAAAATCTGAAATATATACATGCATGTGTGTGTATTTATATACACATAATAAATAAACACAGTACACATACATATATTATGTACACAAAAACATTTATTTCAGATGTGATTAATCGCAATTAATCGTTTGACAGCACTACTTGTATTATTATAACATTATTATTCATATTATAACAGATACCCAAATTACTAAAATTGGACGAACCATTAATTTCAACTAGTTTTACATTATTTTGTAATAAAAAAACAACTGTTTTCATTTCTGTACTCCCAAATTGTACTCAATCTGATTATTTATAACTGTGCTCAGCATGAATACAGAAATAAAACCGTAAAAGAAATGTCTAGGCCTTTACATTAGCAGGTTTTTCATGACTGTAGGAACCCATAATAATTACTTTAAAAACATTTCTAATTGTCTGACCTGAGCAATGATCTGTTCCCCACTGTTGTACACTTTGGTCGACAAAACATCAACAACCTTCATTCTCTCTGAAACCTGAAAACAAGACACATTTATTTCTAAGATCAACAGGAGAACGGCACATGCATTAAATCACTTTCCACCAAACGGTCAAATGCAGTTAGCACACAGCATGTTGGGAGAAGTTGCAGGAATGTGTTCAAACCTCCAGTGACGTGAGCAGAGGAAGAGTCCCGATGAAAGCCTCGTACATTTTTCTCTTCTTTGCATTGTTTTTTAAGATGATCCTTCTGAATGTCAACCGATCCTTGAGACATTTAAGCAAATAATTAAATAAAAATAAAATAAGTTAATAATATTTAAATAAAAAAAAATTTTTACACTAGAGGGATTGAATCTGTATAATCCTGTAATTTCAGTATTTTCTGTGAAAAGCAGAGGGCGCTCTAACACAAACAATACATAAGAAGCACTTGGAGAAAGAAACTAGATATATTTAGCATTTAATTTTACTGTAAACTTGCCGAAACCAGTTTATAAAATGATGTACTGCAACTGCATTGAATTCATACAAAATCATTAAAAAAAATGTATTTATTTATTTTTTCAGATGAAGAAAGAGTTGTACGACTTTGGACTGTTTTGGGTGAGTTAATGATTGTGATATTTAAGATTTATTTCCGTTATTATGAGTGTAGTTTGTTAATATTTTGAATTGCATTTAATTTTTATTATTTATGTTTTCACTTGAATTTTAGTTAAAATTGTTGTGTTTTTGTCTATAAATATATATATAGATTTATTTTTTTACAAAATATTTTTTGTATTTCAGTTAATGTTTCTTTTTATTTCACAGAAATATATTTTTAATGATTTTAATTATGAAAGCTCATTTTTGCCAGATTTTTTTTTTTTTCTAAAGATCATTGCGACATTTATCTCGCATTATAATGAGATAAAAAGATATTTCAGCTCACATTATAATGCATATAAACTATATAAATGCATGATTTATTCATATTCTGACATTTTTTTCTGAGTTCTGAATTCTGAGTTTCTCAGAATCTCACAATTCAGTTTTCTTCAGAACTGCAAGCTATAAGTGTAGAATTGCGAGATATATGTGAATTCAGAATTGTGAGAAAGTTATTTACATCATTAGATTCTAACTTTATCTCAATTCTGACTTTTCAGCATCATGAGATACAAAGTCACAACTACCTTTAAAAAAAAAATAATAATCCGGGGAGCAAACTGGCTTCCGAAGGTAATAATCATGGTAAATAAAGAGAGAACTGACTCACGAGGCACCACAGAGCTCCAGGTGAGGTAGCGATGATGGTGGCGGCCCTCGGCGTGTTGTACATGAGGGCCAGCTCTCCAAAACTCCCACGGTTGTCATAAGAGCCCACGGTCCGCGTGATGCCGTCCACTTTCAACATGATGTCAAACGTTCCTCTGCGCAAGAAACACAGTGAGATCTCGACGTCTGAGAGGTTTAAACTCCAGCATTGAGATCCAAAGATGATCATTTATACCTCTCAATGACGTAGAAGTTGTCTCCATCGTCGTCTTGATCGATGATGTGCTCTCCGGTCACCACTACCTTCTCAAATATGGCATCCAAGACTTGTGACATCTGCTCCTGTTGGTTTGGAGGACAAAAAATGAGCCTTTCTTGTCTTAAAGGGACAGTTCAGCTAATTAGATTTTTTTCTTCTGTCAAATATAAAAGGAGATATTTAACAGATTTCAGGTGAATAAATGCACACATTTGGGTTTGTTCCATGTGTTATTATAGTTAACTAAAACTAAAACCATAAAAGGAAGTATTACTTAAATAGAATACTAGAAATAAAAAATTATAAATTAAATAATTCATTAATTTTATATTTCAATGAATTAAAAAATGACAAACGGAAACAACAAAAAACGTTTAACAAATTAAAATGAAAAGAAAATATAAATAAAAATAATAAAAAAATAGTTTTAATTTAAACTATTAATTAAAAACTCTTATAGTATCTCAAATTATAGATAATTATAACTAACTAAATTATAACCAAAACTTATTATTTATTTTTTTTGAGTTGGAATAAAATAAAATATAAATATTATTTAAAAAAATCTAAATTTAAATACTGCCTTTTAAATAAAAACTAAACTAAAACTTTTATAACACTGACATAAAAATAAATAAACGTAAACTATAATATTAAATAGAAAAGGAAGAAAAAAATGAATAAAAATGACGAAAGGACATAATAAAACTACTTAAAATTAAAACTAGAACTGAAAAAACTAAAATGAAAATAGAACCTGAAAATATAAAAATAAAAGCTAATTCAAAAATATTATTGAAAACTTAAAAAAATAATATTCTCACTGGTTTGGAAGAACACGAAAAATATATAAATATAAAATCTCGAACATTACTGAAGTTCAAATGCAAATTGTAACTTTTGTTTTAATATAATTTTTCCAAAATGTTTTTTTTTTTTTTTTTGTAGCTTGAAAAAAAAATCTTATTGGTTGTCTGAAAACAAATGAGCTAAAACTTGCATTTTATTCTCTCACAAACGGTTGATAATCGTACCTGGTCCAGGTTTTTGAACAGTAGGATGTCTTTGCAGGCTTCCTGTAGTCTCTGTCTCTGCTCGTCTGTTTTGGGGTGAGTGACCTGAAGGCACAGCAAAGCATGATGGGATACTGTGCAGCAGATGCCACAGAAATGCATAAAAGAGGAGGATCTCTCTCTCTCTCTCTCTCTCTCTCTCTCAATAGCAGGTTTCAAGAGGCCACTCACCCTGGGTTCTCTCTCCTCTTCATCCTCATCAGGGTTGTACGCCTCCGCACAAACTGTCCAGAGACCAATGAATTCAGTAAATCGGAAGCAGGATTAGAGTCGGAAACAAATAAAACCAACCTGTCTAGACAAAGCATTACTGCGCAATTAAAATACAGCCTTTGTGTGTAAAATACAGCCTGTTCATATAAAAACACGCCATTTTATCAGCATCTGAATCTTAATGTCTACTTTCAAACACTGTTTCAATGGACGGTTAGAAACGCATCAAATTCTCATCCTCGTGTTATTTCAGACAATAATGACTTTTGATTTTTTAGTTAAACATAAAAGGAGATGTTTTACAAACCTGAAAATATAGTGTCACTCTAAGAGCTATGGAAGAAGGTTTTTCAGTGAATAATAGCTCAAATTTGGTCAAATCAAATCGAATCAAATCTAAAATTAGCTCACTAAAATAAGTAAAAATAAAATAACCTAAACATTATTATTATTATTATTATAAAAAAAAAAAAAAAAAAAGACAAAAGCAAAAAATGAATACTAAAACTGAAATGAATAAACTGAACTTAAAAATGAAGATTAAAATTGACATTAAAAGCAGAAGATTAAAACTGCACATACAATTCTAAAAATGAAAACTGAAACTGAAATAAAAATAAATTAAACATTAATATTATTATTTAGAATGAAATAATAAAATTAAAAATATATATATTTTTAAATGTATACTAAAATTGAAATAATAATTAATGCTACTTTTTTACATTTAAAAAATATGCTAGTAACAAAAGCACAAAACAAAATTATGAATAAAGAAAACTAAAACTGACATAAATAAATTACACCTAAATTGTAATATTAACCAGAAAACAACTGACAAAAATGACAAAGCACTTCAAATTCCTTAATTGAACCTAAATGGTCGTATAAAAAAACTAATAAAATTACGAAAGCACGTAACGAAAATACAAAAAAAAAGAAGAAAAAGAAGGAAACTATAAAATTAAAGCTAAGCTAATTATCGATACACATCATGAGTTGTAAATGCTACTTTTATCTTACTTCACAGTGTTATTTCATTGTGATGAAATGAAGAAGCTCAGATGTTCTGCTGAACATCTCCTTTTCTGTTCTACAGGAGAAAGAGCGTCATACGGGTTTCAAAACAACATGCTCTCCTCTCCCACACGCCTCCACTATTCCTGCTATAAATACCAGCGCAGAGAAGAGAAGACAAGACCAGGACCTCCACCGTCTAGATCCAGCCTGAGGTTTAGGGCCTAGCGTCTAGACTGATCTACTCTCAGCTCCAGACTGTTTACAACACTTGCTCCTAAATTTCAAGTGTTTAGCTCATCTGATATGCTACAAAAATCACAGAAATTGTGTTTTGTCTACATTTCTCTATCCAATACTACATTCACTATCATTAAAAAAAATGATTTTTAAAAAATGTTTTAAAAGAAAACTCATTTATTTGACCAAATATATAGTAAAAAAAGTAATATTGGGATATATATATATTATTTTTTAATATCTTTATTATATGAATATATATTAAAATGTATTTTATTTCTGTGATTTAAATCTGTATTTTCAGCATCATTTTCTTCAAAAAAACTTCAAATTTTTGTGGAAATCATGATGCATTTTTTCCAGGATTCTTTAAAGAAATGAAAGTTCAGATGAACAGCATTTATTTGAAATCTAAATATTTTTTAACATTGCTTCTTCGCTATCACTTTTTATCAATTTAATGCATACTTTCCAAATGAAAGTATTATTTTCTTTTTAAAAAAATACCTTGCTGACCCTGAACTTTTAGTGCAAGTCTACATTTCATGTCATTCTTGATCACATCTGGTCTGATCTCAGTCTCAGAGTTCAAACCTGACATGAAATAAACCAGATGGGGAACAACGTTTAACACTGAGTTTATACGAGCCTTTTTCCATTACAATAAAGTGCCTGACAGATATATGTTAAAAACGATTTATCTACAGTATCGCATCAATTTAAAGATCGAATACATTTCTGTTCCTGGCACTGTAAACTCATTTCTTTTTACCTGACCACCAGACTTCTAGTTTTCTCCATTACAATCAGACTTTATTTCCTATTATTTCAGTGCGGTCTGTCAGCACAGCACATTAAAATCCCTCCATCCGTCCTCACTTGTGGGTTATAGCCATCCACCAGAGACAGAACTTCACAGCTTCTAAAACACTTTATTTCTGCAAACAACGCTGATCTTCCATTAGCCAGTTAAACCATCAGCTCTCTCGTTCACTCAGTGACAGCGGTAAACGAGTAAGTGATATGTTAACAAAACAAAAAGGCAATATACGACCACAAATGCAAGGTCATTAACCAGAACTAGATGTTCTGTGGGAAGATGGCAATTTTAAGTAACTGCCCTGAACCTAAAAATGAAAGATTTGCTGAGAATGCACTCATCCTTAGGCCTTTCACGATTAGGATGATTTTGTTTCTTCATCAGATTTGGAGAAATGTAGCATTACATCACTTGCACACCAATGGATGTGAATGGGTGCCGTCAGAATGAGAGTCTAAACGACTAATAAAAACATCACAATAATCCACAAGTAATCAGTAATAGAGTCCATCAGTTAACATCCTGAGAAGACAAAAGCTGTGTTTGTAAGAAACACATCCTTTATTAAGACATTTTAACTTTAAACCATCACTTTTGGTCAAAATACAAGTCCATAATCCATACTAACGCTTCCTCCAGTGAAACTTACCCAACATATTTAAAACAGTTTTGGACTTGTAAACGGTGCTTGATCTGTGCATATTTCGCTCCTGATTCAGACTAAACAACTTTTTCACTGGAGAAAGGAATATTATGGATTATGGACTTGTATTTTGACCAAAAGTGGTTTTAAGTTTTAAAATCTTAATTAAGGATCTGTTTCTTACTAACACACAGATTTTCTCTTCTCAAGAAATTAACTGATGGACTGGATTGGTGTGGATTATTGTGGTGTTTTTATCAGCTGTTTGGACTCTCATTCTGACGGCACCCATTCACATCCATTGGTGAGCAAGTGATGCAATGCTACATTTCTCCAAATCTGATGAAGAAACAAACTCATCCTAATCTTGGATGACCTCAGGGTGAGAACATTTTCAGCAATTTTATGTTTTGGTTGTACTTTTCTTTTTGTTCTCTTTGGCCACAAAATCAGGTTCAGCAATAAATGACTAAAGTATATAAGAAACAATATAAATCTTCATAGAAGGCTCTTATGCAGATGTGATTTCTGTGATGAATGTACTGGATTGAAATACTAAATTTTGTTCAGTTTTTCTTCCTAGGAACCCGATAATGAATTCAGATGCACCTAAAATAGGAGTTGGTAATCATATTACTGAAACTGACTCCTTTACTACTCGTGAGCTGCATTGGCAGAAAATGACAAACTCACCAGAAGCTCTCCGGACAAATCTGTTGATAACCGGAGCTGAAAGGAAAGGAAGAAAAATTACTCAGTGCACTACAATAAAAATGGAATATTAATGCCTATAAAATATTCAATTCAAGATGCCACAGTTAATGGCCTAGATGGATAGTTTCCTTCCAGGAATCATCTTTCTTCCTTACCAAATCAAAACGTTTGCCTCTTAATTGATACTCCCTCTGAACGCCACACATCTTCATGGAAACCCAACGCATTTGCATGCAAAAAAGAATAATAGCCTACAGCAAAAGGCCTAGTGCCAAATTTTTGTCCTAATGCACACACGGCCTAGTTTCATTTTTATGAATAAAGACCAGATCTTCCATAAGAAATGCAATTAAATTAGAACATTTAGAGGATAAAAACGGGAAGTGCAATAAAAAAATAAATTTAACGCCAGTTAAGCGTGAAGTACGGCTTCCCCGCTCGCGCGGCTGAATTGTGCTCATTGCCGAACGCCGCCGCGCGTCTCGTCTCCTGAGACGCGTGAAGTACTGCAGCGCGAACTCCAGCAGATCTGCCGGCTGGTTCCTCAGGACCTCCACGGTAAAGCTCTGCAGAAGCTCCGTCAAGCCCTCGGGGATTTCTATACTCATTCCTGACGGTGAAATGTGCGCAAAATTCGGCCCGATCTTGCGCGCAATGCTACAAGCAGTCGGTCCCGTTTCGCCGCGTCAGCTGAGAAGAGTGATCCGCAGAGGCAAAGCGACGGATTTTCTCACTATTCCACCATCTGCGTCTGTTTCCTCTCGTGTCCGAGCGCGTCCTCTAATTCGCAGGCGTAAAAATGGCAGGGAATTCAAGAGCTGGCATCTTTTTTGTAAGGAAAGCCGCGCATGTGATGCGGGAAACCATGGGAACCGGCAACCTGGGGTTTGCAGCAGGATGAACGCGCACGCGACGCGATGAGCTAGAACGCAACGCGAGCTCTTAAATAACCACTGCGATTGCACAATAGCATTGTGACGTTTTCGGACACGTTTCTATATTATTATCCTATTTCAAATCGCTACACTGAAGTGTAGGCCTATGTAAATATCGCACAGAACTATATGTCTATGGAAATCATTCAGGACAATGGTAGGGAAGACCGGGGCTAGTTGTCACACCTTTTTTCTCATTTAAATATACTTCTCAAGATTTATTTAAAGTCACCTTAAGTAGCCCACAACAAATTGACTAATAAAATATATAAATATTAATAAATTGAACACATCCTAAATAATGTATTGTATACAGATGTAGAAGTGTAGAAAGTTTTAATTGTTTAAATAAAGATTTATTATTTACAACCGTGCAGTTTACAGTGTATACATTTCTAATTCTTTGTATATGTCAGTTCTGACAGAGAATAAATTATGAAATTATAAAATAGAAAAAGCTAAAAAAATAAAAAATAATAAAAATCAAACCCTCATTTTGTCCAATTGAATCTTTAATAATATAATTTGATATAAAATATGTATTTTCAATATTATATTAACTAAAATTACAATGAACAGTATGTATGTGTATATAAACATTATATAAAATTATAATACAGTATGAAATTACCCCAGCCTGACTGTTAAATTCAATGGCAGTTAAATTCAGACTTTGACAAGCTTCCTTTGTGACAAATAGCCCCAGTCTCCTCTAATATATACTGTTACCATCTCTATACATAAACTGCATCATGTAATACAGATTCAATGCAGAAGATGGTATGAGGCAAAGTGTTGTATATTCATTTGTGCCTCTTCAGAGTGACGCTTTCAAAATAATTAAGTTAATGGATAAACAGACACCTCGGGCAGAATTAGACTAAATGGGCTGCTGGTTAATCCCGTTTGACGACAAATATGAGCTGATTATGTTGAGATTATTAAGCATGGATACATTTTAAAATTGGAAAGTATCAGAGTTTGACCTTCTGGGAGCAATTTGATCGTTGTTATATAAAGGTGCAAGGCCTGCTCCCAAATAGGATCATTTTCAAAGACGATCATTTCACATTGAAATGATTTTATTCATAAAATAGGAGACGCTATTATATTTAGGGAACTGTTTACATAAATGTCTTAACAATGCTTCCTTCTTTCCTGGAGCTTTTAAGTAAATTAAGTAAATAAACAGATCATCCAATATTATATGAATCTTCTTTATTTAATTATTGATCAGTTATTATTGAGGATGTATTCTATTAAATTTGTAAACAATAATGCCAATAATCTTTCACTGATCATGGATTTTGGAAGCCATGTTATACTGCAAAGAAAACAGGCAACATTAAAAGAGCAAAGGGAAATATACAGAAGTAAAGATGCTTCAATCAGCAAAAAATATAAGATCACAGTCCTTCAGAAATGTGTAGTTCTTACTATTATTTATGAGTTCGTATAATCTCAGCAAGAAAGAATTTAACGGAAAAGTATTCTTGTGAATGTCTGTCTGAAATAAAACTAACTAAAACTAAACTAATAATAAAAAAAGCAGAGAGCTGAAAGCTACTTGGATAAATATTATGCAGTTTTGTTAGAAATCATATTTACGTCTTTGATGTGTTTTTTTAATTATTAAATATTATTATTATTAGTTATTTATTTGTTTTTTGTCTTAATTTAATTTTTTTCACTATATGTTAAGCTGTTGTTATTCTGAATACATCGATAGTGATAAAAAGAATAAAGCAATAAACGCGTGCTTTCTACGTGTTTTATGACGCGGACACCCTCGTAGCTAGGAAACAGGCTTCCGTTATCAGCGTACACGGTTACAGCGGCGCAACCAATCGTTTTTCACGATTGGCATGATTGACGTGTTGAGTGGGCGGGTTCAGGAGGAGGAGGCGGAGCTAGACGGAGGAAGCCGCTCGGAACAATAAAGCAAAACAAAAGCGATTCAACGGGAATATTGTGCGATTAAACTGATTAAATGGTGAGTTAGTTAAACGGACGATACACTTATATCTAATTTAGCAGTTTAAAACTCATTAAAGTGTTGAAATGTGCAGCTGTATTTTTAAAAACAGGCTGTAGGTGAGTTAACACAAATATACGTTCAGTTCTCTTGAAACTTGTTTACAAACTCTGCTTCAAAATTAGCATAGTTTAGTTGCTATATCATTAAAAAAAAAACTTTTTTAAAATATGTCCAGTAACTTAGGTTAAACCATACCATGTCTGCAGTCCAAATCGATACATCTACCCTGCTTTTGGACATGGCACCTGTGTACCTATTTCGTTATTCTATTATTATTATTGGTGTTTTATTACCTTAATTATATGTATTTCTGCACTATGTTTGTTCTTTCTTTGCTGGTAGCTCCTAACACCAAGACGAATTCCTTGTGTGTGTAAACATTTAGCAATAATTTCTGATTAATAGTGTGTTAAGTACCAATGTAATTGCAATGGTACATATATAGAAGTACTATAGTATTGCAGTCATTGTACCATGGTAACACAAAAGTACTTTCTCATGGGGATCTGGTTTTATTTAATGTGTTTTTGTGTCCTTAGGTTTGCTGATGATGTCGACCTTTCCATCTTCTTCCTCCAAGAGCTTGACCTCCACCCCGCTCAAGTCCAGACCCAGCGTCCCCGAGCAGCGTCCTGCAGCGCAGCAGGAGCCTTGAGTCCACCGGAGACTCGACGTCCTCGCTGCTGTCACCCATCTATCATGACAGCTTTGAGCTTCAGAGGACGAACCGGAATCAGATCAGCCACGGCCCGTTCACACATCACCACCACGTTAAGTGAAGTCGTCGTACCAGACTCTCCATACAGGTGAGCGGTGCTGAGTAACAGAAATAGAAACTCACACTATGAGCAAACCAGCACACCAGTCCAAATCTAACTTATTTGCAGGGATGAGGTGGACACGACAGGCCTGGAAGACAGAGCGTCAAATGTGCAGTTCAAACTGAGTGCTTGGGAGCAGTGGATTGTGGATAAAGCCAAAGAAGAGCGTACCAGAAAGCAACAAAAAGCCATGGAGGTAAATGCACCACTGCATTAGTAATTATAGTATAAGGATATTTTGACAAAATATGACAAAAATATAAAGCTGCACAACTGTTTTCAGCATTGATAATAATTAGAAATGTTTCTTCAGCATATTAGAGTGATTTCTGAAGAATCATGGACACTGAAGACTGGAGGAATGGTGCTGTAAATAAAGCTTTGATCAAAGGAATAAATTACATTTTAAAATATATAAAAATAAATACAAGTTATATCAAATTGTTATAATGTTTCAACAATTATTCTGTTTTTACTCTATTTTTTTATTCAAATAAATGTCAGCATAATAGACTATCTTTCAAAAACATAATGTATTTTAAACAGTATTGTAGTATGTATTTCATAAAAAATAAATATTATGTTTTTACTAATTTTTAAGTTATAAAAGTAAATAATTTCTTTTTTATTTTGCTTTAATTTTTTAGTTTTGTGGAAACGTATTTAAATCAATAGTTTTTGTCATATTTATCACAGTATATGGTAAAACCTTGGTAAAATATTAGGTCTGTATTTCAGGAGCTCACGCTGATGGAAAAACAGATAGAGGTGGAAAAAGAACAACAGAAGAAGAAAGTTGTCAACGACTGCAAAATTCAAGAGTGGCTGGAAATAAAACGAGAACAGGTAATGATCTCTGTAAAACTCCCAGAAAATAGACTCATTGTCAAATTATTATTATTATATATTATTATTAGTACTATTTTTAGAACGGGGTCTGATCTCCTGAAGCCCCCTTCTCATGATTTTACTATGGCTTTGTACTTAGGAAAAGAAAGAGAGGATGTCCAAAGAGTTTCAGAAGAGCAAAGAACAGCTTCAAGAGGAGAAAAAACGTGCTGAGATTGAAAGGAAAGCTCAGGAGAAATATAAGGAGTGGCTGCGGAAAGAAGAAGCAACAAGAAACGGAGAGAAAGCTAAAAGAGAAGGTGAGTCTGTCTGGTGAAAATGTAGATTTTTTTCAAAACTTTGTTCTCATTAGGTGTGTAAATGATCATAACATTTACAATTTTAGCTGAACTGTTTCTTTAAAAGGAAGAGGCAGCCAGAAGAGAAGCAGAAGAGAGGGAGCGCAAAGAAAAAGCAGAGGAAAGCTTTAAAGAGTGGCTTGAAGTTTAAAAACAAAAGGAAAACTGAGCCGACAGTCATCAGCATCCTCAGCCGGTGAGTGAGCAACAAATTCCCGTACCGTTTAATAACTTAAGGTTTATTCTAGAAACGGTAAAATAATCATAAGAATAAGCAGGTGCATCCAGACTTTTAACTAGTAGCAGATTGTGCATCACAAACACTGAAAAATGTGTGAAGGGCGACCATAGGCCCCGGCCACTGGTAAATTATGAGAATTGTAAAAAAATATATATATATTTTGTGGCGGAAGCAAGCTTAACTTTCTTGCTATTGTGAGTTTATATCTCACAACTCTGTGTTTATATCTGGAATTCAATGCAAGAGTCTATGTAACACAATTCGGACTTTTTTCCTTGCAGTTTGGACTTTTCTTTTCTCAGAATTGTGGGTTAAAAAACTCAGAATTGTGAGATAGAAAAAGATGCATTTTACCTTTACATTTCTTTCTTCTGTGGTGGAAACTAACTTGACTTTTTTTTTTTTCTTGCTGTTGTGAGTTTATCTCACAATTCTGAGTTACGCCTCACATTTACTTTCTCTCAGAGCAGAGAGAAAAGAATCTTTAGAATTGTGAGATAGAAAAAAAGTTTTATTTAAATTCTGTGGCGGACATAAACTTCCATAATATCAAACACAAATATCCACACTGTAAATTCTGGCAAGTATGCAACATTGAGATTCAAAGCCAAACTTAATTTGATCACTTTCAGGCAACTATAACAATGTGAACTATCCAGCTCCGAGTTTCGTCAACCCTATTCCATGGAAACCCATTCATGTTCCTCAGCAAGAGCAAACACAGAGGAAAAGCTCTACCCGTAAGAGAACCCCAGGACCACCAAAGAGCCAGTCGACCCCCTGTCTCACATACAGACCTAAAGACATGATCAGCTTCGCGTGTAAGAGACGGTGACACTGACCTCTGCTGGTCTGAGACTGCTATAACCTCATCTAAAGACTTGAAGCCTTTTGTCAAGCAGGTATTTCAGATTCAGAAGACTGATATCATTCGACATAAGAGAAGATCCACCAGGAGGCTGGTTTGTGTGTCTGCAGGCCTGATTTCATCTGTGAGATGGATTTATCAGTAGATGGCAGATTCCTCATCTGTCGGTTATGATTTTGACTTTGAATGTTTGCTAACTAGGGAATATAGATTATTTTTTTGTGTCCAAATAAAACATCTTTGGAAATGCAATAATTGCCTAGCATTATTTGAGTTAAATGGTTCCATTCAAACATTTCAACATATCCATCTGTTTAAAGAGATCTTTGTTAGCTTTTAGTTAGATTTGTAAAATATTTTTGACAGTCTTTTCTGCTCACCAAGGATGAATTGTTTTAATCAAAAATACAAAACAAACAGTAATATTTTGAAATAATATTATAATGTAAAATAATAATTTATTTTATTTCAGTTTATTTTAATATAACTAATTAATGTGATGAAAAGATCAATTATGAGCTTCATAACTTCAGTCTTTGGTGTCACCTGTTCCTTCAGAACTCCTTTTAATATTCTGATTTGTTGTTCAAGAAATGTTAAAATGATAAAATGATTGAGGTATTTCACTATGGGAAGTGCATCAGATTTGACCAATCCTGGAAGCACCAATTACACCACATCTGTCAGCTGACAGACCAATCACGACAATGATGCAGGGAATTCAGCCTTCCCTTCTGTATGTATACCTGCTGCTAATGAATATGTGCAAACAAAAACTACCACCCTAAGGTTTTTTGTTTATAATATATATATATATATATATATATGTATGTATATATATATATATATGTATATATATATATATATATGAGACCAAAAGTTTGGACACACCTTCTCATTCAAAGAGTTTTCTTTATCTTCATGACTATGATTCGGGTTCGCGAATCATTTGAGTCAGTTTGGGAGTTGAAAGCGGGTTCGCGAATCATTTGAGTCAGTTCGGGAGTTCGGAGCGGAATCGCGAATCATTTGAGTCAGTTCGGGAGTTCGGAGCGGGTTCGCGAATCATTTGAATCATTTCGGAGATCGAATCATTTGTATCAGTTCGGGAGTTCAAAGCGGGTTCGCGAATCATTTGAGTCAGTTCGGGAGTTCGGAGCGGGAAAACATAAAAATTTAATAAATTTCACGCATTATACAGTGGATAACAATTAACAACAAACAATTTAGTTTACTTGGGTCCACACATTATGTTCACCTGTTGGAGCTTCACTTTTTAAGCTTTTTCAATTTTATTTCAACTGTAATTAGCATAACATTCTTAAATATGGTATTCTTTATTCATGCAATAGTCAAGTGTTTGTGTGCCTAAATATTATCTGCATGCACAATAATAATAATAATTAAAAAAAAACACAATATACTATAATGCAAGGGTTTTCGATCTGGGGTTCAGGACCAAAGAAAATGGGTCCACAAAATAATTTACACCATATTTTCCAGACTAAAATCATATTTTTGAATCTTCTGAGATGTGCTGAATTATTCCAAAGTAACTTATATAATGCATGTAAAGTCAAAAAGCCTAAGCACAACGTAAACATAAAAGTGGGCACTTAAAAGTTTCTATATATATAATTCTCACTCTCTCAAGTCTGTCTGTACACAGTAGCATTGTCTGTACCTCTGTGTTTTCTACATTTCAGGATTAGGTTCACAGAAACTGAGATGGCACTGAGATTTTTTTGGTTTCTTTATTTGACAAAAGATATATTGCTTGTAACTAATGGCACTATAATTAGTTTTTTTCTTACAAAATCTTACATTATTGTTAATGACTGACAGAATGTATTTGTAATTGCCAGTAACGTTACTAATACTTACCACTAGGTGTCAGTAGTGTTAACGTTACCAGTAGAGTGTGCAGATTATGAATCAGAAGTTAAACTTCGGAGCGGGATCCCGAATCATTTGAATCAGTTCGACAGTTTGGAGCGAGATCGCGAATCATTTGATTTAAAAAATGGGGATAATTTAAAAAAACTAAATGAATAAATAAAACAATCATGTGTTCATTATACTCCAACCCACAATAATTTTAAGCCTTAAAATCTTGTAATTCTGAGGGTGTCCTTGAAAAATCTTCTCTGCTAGGGGTCCCTGGCACCAAAATGTTGTAAATGTCCAGGCATCCATATACAGCAGTCTGGTGTGGAAGGAGGAACTGTCCTCTTCACCAACTGCCCTGAAACACAAATATATTCACAATGCTCATTTTTACCTCTGTGGTGAAGATATAATCAGAAAATTCTGCCTCTCTTCGGAGCGGGTTAGCGAATCATTTGAGTCAGTTCGGGAGTTCAAAGCGGGTTCGCGAATCATTTGAATCAGTCCGAGAGTTTCGGAGCTGGATCATGAATCATTTGAATCAGTTCGAGAGTTTGGAGCGGGATCGCGAATCATTTGAGTCAGTTTGGAGATCGTGAATCATTTGAATCAGTTCGGGAGTTCGGAGCGGGTTCGCGAATCATAACACTCAATTTTACCTCTCACGGGCCAGGCCCAAAGAGCCACTATGTCTATGGGCTCGATGAAAGATCTACCCCACTTTTTTGTGAGAGGCGGTCTCTGCGCAGCAGGAGAGGCCAGGGCTGGTGGCACATGTGTCACATTATCTCTATCAGCCACAGCTTCCCTGGTCAGTTCAGGGTGATCAGTATAACTGCATTCCCTTACTCTTTTTAATGTAGGTAAGATTAGACTCAGCAGAGGAAATACATAAAGCTGTGCATTTGGCCACGGGTGCACTAGCACATCCACAGCCATAGGCGCACCTTCTCTCGCCAGCGAGAAGAATAATGGGCAATGCATGTCTTCCTGCGAGGCGAAGAGATCTACAGCCGAACCGCTCCCACAGCTGGCTCACTACCTGAGGGTGGAGAGTCTATTTTCCGTAAAGGGGATTCCCCCTGGACAGGAGACCCGCCCAAACATTCATTATGCCCGGGACATGCTTTGCCTGTAGTGACTGGAAATGTTTTGTGCCCCACACAATCAATTTTCCTTCCAGATTGTGAAGCTGAGGGGAGTGTGTGCCCCCTTGTTAATTCATGTATGCCACTGCCATTGTGTTTCTGATCTGATCAAAACGTGGCGGTTCCTTAGGAACTATATAAAATGTTTTTATACCAGAAACACTGGCAACAGTTCCAGGAAGTTAATACCTGCATTCTGTAGCGGGACAGGCAATTTCCCTTCACTATTCTCCTCTCACACACTGCGCCCCCTCCTGTGAACAAGCATCCGTCCTCTGCCACACATGCTGGAACGGCTGGAATCAGCTGCTTGGCAGGGGAAGTGCACGATGGCAGTCTCTTTCCATTATATAAATCTCTCTCTGGGCCCTGGACCTCCTGCTGTGAAGGCCAGTCGAAGAGAGTTTGGCAGCTGCTCTCCTGCACACTTCAGTGAGGTCCAGGTCTCCACCTTATGGAAAGTGTGATGAATTTGTTCAGGATTTTTTGATGAATTGAAAGATCAAAAGAGAAGTCTAAATCTTTGTAACAGTATAAATGTCTCTACTGTCAATGTTAATAAATTGAATGCATCCTTGATAAATTAAGGGATTTATTTATCTACATCAATTTTAAATAATATATACATAGCATTTTTATTAACTCAATTGCTTTAAGTATCTATATAGAATATTTATGTTAAAATATATATATATATATTATATATAAATATATTATATATATATATATATATATATACATATATATATATATATATATATATATATATATATATACTATTTAAAATCTATTAAGTTTTTACGACAAAAATATAACTAAATATTTAACATTTGTGGAAATAATAAAAAATTATTATTTCAAATGCACAATTTGCTAAAATGTTGGTTTTTAGTTACAAAAAATACCCAAAACCCATTTGCATGCATATAGCAACATTTTTTATTTTTTTAATGGTCAAATATTCACATTTCCTTTAAAAAGAAAAATAAATTGTCCAGTTACACATTTACATTTTGATGTAATTGAGCATAATTTTCAGATCAACCAGTGTTTGTACTCAAGGTAAACTGTCATGGTGTAGTTTAACAAAATACTTTTTCTGAGTCAAACAGGAGGAGTCATTAACTGGCTTATCTGCATTTCCCCGAGTCAACCTGTGACCAGACACAAAGACCTCTGACCTCTGAACCAGGCCTAGAGCCAAGCACACAGATGTGTGTATTGTCCGGCGAGCAGCAGTGCCTCGTGTTCACTTCAGCTAATGATGTGTGTGTGGGTGTGCATTCACCGTTTACACACATTACTGTAGATTCCAGCCCTCCACGTTCACATAAACACACTTTACTGGAGCAGACACACTGTAAGTGCCACTGCCTGTTCTTTCTGTGGTTTATAAGACTGAGTGACAGATGGATCTGGAGTTTGTCTCATTTGTTACGAATGTGACCGGTGATTGTGTGCAATAGAGCAAGACGGTGTACGTGAGTTATGTGTTTATATCCTGTTCTGCTGAGCAAAGGTCACCTTTCAAGACAGCAGCGCTGCTTTGTGTTTGATTTGTAGTCTAGTGCTTTCTTAGAAGCATATGTTCATATCTTTTCTTTTTTACTTGAGAATCATGCTTAGATGGCTAAAAGGCTTTCTCATACGTAAAACGTTAAATATGCACGTTTTCTTTTCCAATAGATTGCAATATCTACAAACAAACTGCGACGGGCAGTGGTGCAGGTGGGCAGGCGACTGGACGTCTCACCTCCAGACGCAGGTAGACAGGGGTGTGTCTGTTTGCATTTGACTCAGTGTTTCACAGAAAACAAGGGACATGGCAGAAAAAATGAGTCAATGTTGAGTTAATGCTGTGTGACGAGGTCAACGCGCTTTGTTTGGGCAGTATAGTGACTTCTTAATATGCGATTTTCGTGCTAGCTTCCAGAAAAGGCCTGTCTTCAGAGAACTGATTGCTGATATGGTGGAAATAGCACTGGAGCTGTGACTTTGGTGCCCTGAATGAATCATTTCAGGGTCTGTGGGTCACGATCTGTGAGTATTTAATGCAGAAATGCAGTCCACAGGGCAGGAGGAAGAAGACCGCTGTAACTTTCTGTTCAAGATCATCCTGATTGGTGACAGTAATGTGGGAAAGACCTGCGTGATCCACAGCTTCAAGTCTGGGCTCTTCAGTGACAGCCAGCACAACACTATTGGAGTAGACTTCACCGTTCGCACGATAGACATCGATGGCAAGAGGGTGAAGGTGAGCTTGAAGTCAGCAAAGATCTCTTCTTATAAAGGCTGTTTAGGATTGAATGCATATACATCATTCCTCCAGTCTTCAGTGTCACATGATCCTTCAGAAATCACTCGAATATACTGATTTAACTATATGAGTCTCTACTGTCTATTTTTAGTAATTTACCACATTTTTCCTGAATAAAATTATCCATTAATAAAAAAAAATTAAACATTTGAACGGTAGTGTATATTGTAACACAAGATGTCCATTTTAAACAAATGCTGTTTTTTTTTTATGTGTATATATATATATATATATATAAAAGAATCCTGAAAAAAGTAAGGACTGGAGTAATTATGCTAAAAATTCAGATTTGATCACAGGAATAATTTTTATTTTAAAGTATATTCAAATAGAAGCTGTTATTTTAAATTGCAATAATATTTAACTAAATAAGTTATTTTCATTATTTTATATTAAATAAATACAGTTCAGACATTTATTATTATGAAATAATAGGAAATTAACTTAAATGAATACATAAAATTACATAATGTATGACCGGTAATTATATGTATGTATTAATTTCATGTATTAAAAAGTTTATTTCATTTTTATAGGCATTTCATTTAAATTTTTCTACAATAAATATTTGTAAAAAAATTATAAATAGTTCAAATGAATTTAAATGAATATATATAATGCATTATTATTATATTTAAATATGGTAAATATATCAAATATATCAATACAATTATATATATTGTGTGAGTGTGCATAATTCAATCAATACACAAAATACAAAAATAACCCAGATATTTTTCTATCAAAATAGAATAATACAAATATATTGTGTGTAATTTAAATCAATACATAAAATGCATTTTATCTATTGATAATAATAGTATTAATATGTATATATTGATTTTAAACATTTTTCTGTGAAAATAGAATCATGCATACAGAAGAATTAAAGAAATAAAATAAGAATTAGACTTAATGTAGAGCTATCTATATGCATTCTTCATGTTTGATTTCAGACGTTGACTGCAGATCTTTTGGCTGTTTCTGGGTAAATGTGAGCACAGTTTGAGACCGTGATCTCTTCAGTAGACGTGAGATTACTGGAGTGTTTTTCTAAAGAGCCTCCACTGAGTCTCACTGCTGTCTAGAAGAGACACCTGAGATTTTCAAGAGATGTATTTGTGATGGTGTCTGTGGATCTGTGTGATGTTCTTGAGATCAGATGCAAGTCTGGGACACGGCAGGACAGGAGCGTTTCCGCACCATCACACAGAGTTACTACCGAAGCGCTCACGGCGCCATGATCGTGTACGATCTGACCCGACGGCCCACCTTCGAGTCTCTGCCGCACTGGATCCAGGGTGTGGAGCAGTATGGAGCCGCCAACGTGGTCTTCGTTCTGATAGGTCAGAGCTGCGAGTCACTAACCTTTTTGTCAGCCAGCTGAACCCCTTTGACATGAAATATTTACTTGAGCTCCCCCTAAGGTTTTAAAAGACAATTCAATCATTTAAGACATTCACATGGGCAATTAATGGTCACATGATATGCAGGTAAAATTATTATGCTAAAAATAAATACATATGTATATTATATAAATAAATACTTTTTATAAAAATATATATTTTTTAACTTTTATACATTCGACTTTTTGACTTCCAATTGCATAATAATAATAATATATATATAAATACAATAAAGTTTATTGCATTAATCACATCCAAAATAAGTTTTTTGTTTACATAATATATGTGCGTGTACTGTGTATATATAAATACATTTTTATATAAATATCATTTTTCTTACATATATACATGCATGTGTGTGTATTTATATATACATAATAAATAAACACTTTACACACACATATATTATGTGAACAAAAACTTTTTTGGGATGTGATTTAATCATTTGACAGCACTAATACATACATATATACACACATTATTTTACAGCAGAATTTTAAAATAAAACCATTTTAGTATTTTACAGCAGAAATATATATATATATATATATATATATATATATATATATATATATATAGTATGTGCATGTGACCTTTTTTATGATTTAATTTATTAAATTGACAATCATTCATTTTTTTTTTTTTTTTTTACTTAGTTCTTGTCCCATTTTTCTTTGCAGTGTCTTTTTTGAAATCGCTATCATTGGCTATTTGAATCAAATCTTTGAAAACTATTCAGGATATATGCTTGAGGCATTTAGCAGCAAACAAACTTGATATTCATAATATATTTTCTGTGCTGCAGGTAATAAGTGTGACCTGGAGGCGCAGCGGCAGGTGCTGTTTGAGGATGCATGCACGCTAGCGGAGCAGACAGGTGCACTGGCAGCGCTCGAGACCTCGGCCAAACAGCATCACAACATCGAGGAAGCGTTCGAACTGATGGCACGGGAACTCATAGAGCGACACGGAGGAATAGTCCATCAGGACAGCCAATCAGATTCACCGACCGTTTTCCTGCACTCAGACTCTCATCCAGTAGATGAAGGAGAACATCTGGAGAAGAGGTCATGTGACTGCTGACTGGCAAGCGACAGATTTCAAAATTTTGGAATCTTCCATTTTGGAAGGCTTCCGATGTAATTCACTTCAAGTTATTTTAAGTTATGCTGGTCGAAGTGCTATTTGGTTATCATATTATTTTAATTTATAATCATAAACATACTGTTTTGTTGCTCAAACAGCTTTACCGTTTACCACACTTTGTTATTCCTGTAGATATTTATCCATAGCGGCTAATAAATAGGAAATTCTGCATATTGCACACTATAATTACTAAAAAGCTGTCATATATTTCAGTTTATCTCAATCTTACAAATGTCCGTTACAATTAAGAAATCTTTAATATACACTGTGTCTACACTTTGTTTATATGATGAGAGGATTCCTTGAGAGCAACTACGACCTTAGCAACTTCAAAACTCCGGTGTTTTAAGCGTTGAGAGGATTCCATCGCCTGATTGGCCACTGCGTTCCAGAAATCAACATTTATCTCTGTGATTGGCTAAACTGCTCAATGCTGAAAAAACAAAGTGCCATTAGAAACCTTTGACACTTTGCTGAGTGCGCGCACAAATATGGTGCGCTTAAAGCTGCGGTAGGGAACTTTTGACGCTCTAGCGGTTAATAAACAGAACTGCTTGCGTCTTGTGGAAGAACATCGTAGCTGGAACTACTTCTCTCTGTTTATGTCTATGAAGAATCACAAAGGTACTGGGTTACTCCGCCGCGGTACCCCCGAAGCAATCTAAAATAGTCCGAATATAAACACCTATTATAGGTGCACCCTAGTGATTCAGGACAAGCTAAAAACACGGTTTGGAAAATGGATTCATGGTGTACTCGCTTATTATATACATTTTTCTACATATTGAACACAAACAAAGTTACGGAGCGCAGCTCTGATTGGTTGTTTCTTAACGGGAGCGGATGAATTTCTGCAAATGGCAATAGGACACTGGGAGGAGCCAGAGGAGCTTGATTTTTTACACAGATTATCTGTCTCATATACTAACTGTCAGGACATAATGACAGGTTTAACAAATATATTTTTACAAAAGTTACCTACTGCAGCTTTAATATTGTGCATATGGTGTAAAAACAAATTAGACATCTCTGAAAATGTAGATGCATTTAATTAATTATTATAATGAACATGTATACAAGTACAATATTACAGATGACCTCTTGTGGGACATTTATTCTGCAGTCGGTTGTGTACAGTACAATTAAATGCATAAAACGTTACAAACAGTACGTCATAAATCCCTTCTTTGTTTTTTCGTAACACTTAATATATTTAAAGTACTAGATATGAATTGAGGATTTTGTGCGTTCAAATTTTAAACAAACCAAGAATAATCACGCAGCTTGTTATTGCTCACTGACAGCGTTGTCCTACGAGTCAGTTCACGCACGATTGCGCTTTTTTTGTAAAAGTTGGAACTAATTTTAACTTGAATTACACCTGAAAATACAGTACGACATGATGCCCAAAACACCCGACTTGTGTACATAAGACAATTACAAAACAGCACTAACAAAACACAAGTATACGAACTGTGTGAACGATGCTTAAGAGGTACTGTGTTAAACAGCAAACCAAAGTGTTCACATTTACACAAACTGAGGTGTATGTGAACTTTAATGCCAAATATATCAGAGAACAGACACATTTCCACCTACTGGAGGTAGTATAGCATCATGGATGAATGTGTTTCCTTGCTGCAAACGTTTAACCTTGTGTTTGTAAAAATATCTCTTTCAATGCTCTGTCAGAGCTCATTAAATTTACCCATAAGCCACTTGAGATCCCAAATAGTGCACTTGATTTCGGCTTGTATAGAATGTAAACGTCTTCCTGCGAAACTCATTCAAACGTGAAGTGCTACATTTCACAATAGTTTTTGAAGAAGAAGAAGAAGGGTCACTGCTTAGAAAAGATTGAGCATGAAGACATGCTTTGGGACAAGGTGTGACACTGTTAACCCACGGGGCAAAGCACATCAACACAACAAACACGAACCAGTTCAACAGCAGACTGCAGTAACAGTAAAGTGGATGAAAAACACTGCATCGAAAGCTTGGCATATTTTTTTAATAAAACTCTATTATGATAAAAAATTGACTATGTAACTGCATAAATATATAATTAATTAAAGCCTGTTTTGCTTTAGTGTAAAAAACTTTTTTTTTTTTTTTTTTTACAATTGATGTTACTTGTGCAACTAAACATTGCATCTTTATTTCTTAAACTTTTTCTTAAGGTGTTCTGCAAATTTTTGTAGGGGAGATCCAGTCATTTTGTGTGAATATACCTGATAAGGATTTTCACATGAGGTCTAAAAAGCTCCTCGTACAGATTTTACAACCAGGTCACATAGATTTGCTGCACTGACCAACAGAAAGCTGTTTGGTTTATTATATTTCCAACAGCACAAGAAAAAAATAAAATAATTTTTTAAAAAATATATTTATGTAAATATTTTTTACCAATATATTTTTGGCCATTTTGTCTATTTTTTTTTAAATATATTCTAAATGTAAAAATTCAATTAAAAAACATTTTTTGACCTCTATATATTTCAGTCTAAGAAAATGCATTCACATATGTTGCATTTAAAACAAAACGTGATTTGTTATTTATAACACGTGCAAACATATAACACATTAGCAAGGGACAATTTAAAATGCTCCAAAAAATACAATATTGCAATATATAAAAATATTAAACATTATTAAATCATTATAAATTTACCATTTGATCTCTTATAGGATATCCACAATTATATTTAACTTAAATGTAGGCTACTGTAAGATTGGAAATTTATTTTCTTGCCCCTGAAATACATTTATAAATATATTTGGGTATATATTTATTTTAAGAATCTATTTAATTGAAAGTTTGCAACATATATGTAGCATGTATTTTAGCCACAGAAACATTATTATATATATATATTATATTTTCCCAGTGTGATATCACCTTAAGAAAAAGTGTAAGAAATAAGAAATGTTGTATTGTATGATATAAAGTCAGGTGAATTGGAAGATATGAAGCTGCCTTTGTTTTACTCCAAGCAGAAATGGGCCTCAGTCAATTGTATGCTTGTGCAGTTACGTATAAGTCTATTTTTAGCTGCGCTTTATAGATTGCTACACTTTTGACAAATTTAATTAACATATGTGATATTTAAAATTAAAATCATTTCAGATGAACAGGAAAAATAAAATGGCTCGAAAATCGCCAAAAAGAGGACATAGACAGGAATTATAATTAGGATTGATTTCGTTTCGACAACTGCAAAACAATTAATTGCGGTCAATCGTTAAAAAATCACGTACATACTATGTGTGTATTAATTGTTTTGCAGCCCTATTCGTGACTCATGGCAGGTAGATGTGGAGTAATTAATGATGGTTTACTGCAGTGACCAACCCTCCTGCTGGAAGACCAACTCCACTCCGTCCCGAACGTCATGAACGATGAAGGAGGGCTGCGTCAGACTGGGGTCGAAGCGGAAGTCCCGGTGACCGTGGAAGATCCGCTGCTCTGTGACCGTCTGCTCGGGGTCCGAGGGCAGGTCCTGGTGATCGCGGTTGTAGACGCCCGTGCAGACCAGGATGGAGCTGCAGCCTTCGGGCAGACAGTGATCGAACGAGCCTCCCACCATCACCCGTCCTGAACCTTTGGCATCGTCGGACGCTTCACTCTGCAGGTCTCCGGTCACCTGACTGCTCAAGCCGCCCTGCGCCTGCGCACGGGTTCGATGCATCGCTTTGAGGTAGCGGTTGTACAGGTTTGCACCATAAATATCAGCCATCGGGTTGTCACTACGAGAAAGATACACACGCATCAGACATTTTTACCGGTTTAAAAGTTTCAATAATTAGATTTTTTATGTTTCTGAAAAAAAAAAGTATTTTCTGTTCACCAAGGCTGCATTTATTTAATGAAAAATACAGTAAAACAGTAATATTGCATAAACAGTGATGTTTTTTGTTTGAATATATTGCTAAATGTAATTTATTCTTGTGATGCAAAGCTGAATTTTCAGCATCATTTTTCCAGTCTTCAATGTCACATGATCCTTAATCCTCTAATATACTGATTTGCTGCTCCAGAAATATGTTTTTTTATTATTTATATTGAGCACAGTTTTTGCCGCTTAGTGTTTCTGTGGAAATGTCACACACTACCATTCAAAAGTTTGGGGTTAGCAGGAGTTTTTATTTTTTATTTATTTTTTTAGAAAGAAAATAATACTTCCTTTCAGCAAGGATGTGTTAAATTAATTAAAAAAGACAGTAAAGTCTTTTTTTTATTATGTAACAAAAGATTTCTATTTAAAAAGAATTCTGTTCTTTTTTAACTTTCTATTCAACAAAAATTCTAAAAAAAAATCATCATCTTAGACTGATTACTGAAGGATCATGTGACACTGAAGACTGGAGTAATGATGCAGAAAATTCATTTATTTTACATTTTTATAATATTTCACAATATTATCATTTTCACCAAAGAAATGCAGCCTTGGTGAGCAGAAAATACTCTAAATATTCTAAACTTCTGACCAGTGGTGTATGCTATGGATTGAGCTCAAGGTCAGTTAAATTTGACCATTCAGTCTTCAAAACATCAAATCCTTTACTCACCCAATGGCGTAAAGTCTCTCGACCGGTCGGGTCCAGCCCAGTTTCTCGGCCTGTTTTCTGATGAGCAGTTCAGCGTAGTTGTACGTCACAACACTGGGCTTCCCGATCAGAGCCTCGTACTTCAGCTCACAGCCTGTTATCTTCTTATAGATGCTCTCCAGACACACGAGGAACATGCCGTGTCCAAATCTAATGACAAACAAACATCATTCCTTTCTAGATTTAACCACCATTTAGCCATTGGATTGAAAAAAATATCTTCCTGACACTGACCGAGGGTTTTTGGCTTCGGCCATCCACAGTAGATCCATGTTGCAGGCCAGAACGGGGATATGTGGGTAATGCAATGATGTCACAGGGTTTCCTGGCCTCCCATTGGTCAAGAGCACATCAGTGATCAGTTGTAAGTTGGTCTCCCACCTGATAGGCTCGCCAAACAGGACGACAGCTGTAAAGTGACGGTAATCACAGATAAGAATGGACACAGCTTTCCAGAACAAAGAGTGAAAGCAGTGGAGTGAAACTGACCATCTATTGGGGGCAAATCCATAGATGGGCGAACCTGGGGAAGTACATTATATGGTCAGTCCTAAATGGTTAAGATTAGGAATCTGTTCAAATAGTGGGCTAATACAGACACATATTCAAATATAATTTTTTCTACTCACCATGTCTTTAGGTCTGCGATTGTGATCCACTACATCCAGGAGAGGATTCGCTTCCCTTAACATGTCAATGGTCACAACGTTCTTGAAACCTACACTGGAGGTTATTAAAAACAAAAACAAACAGAAACTATACATATTATATTATAAAATATATGTCAGAAAAGTGTGTGTGTGTGTTATAATAAATTATTAACATTTATAACATTTATAATATATATATATATATATATATATATATATATATATATATATATATATATATATATATATATATATATATATATATATATATATATATAAAATATTTATTTGTAATAATTTTTATTACAAAAATTATATATATATATATATATATATATATATTTGATACTATTAATTATAGTAATTATATAGAATTTAAATATAAAAATAATTATAGTAATAATTATTACAATATTTAAATAATAATAAATAACTATAATTAAAATATACATTTATTTTTTAGAATTATAATTATTTATAACTATTATGTAATTATATTCCTCAAAATTAAGGTAAAGAAGCATACTTGTGTGCAACTTCCACGATGGGTCCCTGTCCGGACACCAGCACACACAGGTCATGGAACTGAGTGAAAACCCGCAGAGGACTGTGGGACAGCACCACCTGGTCTGGTGACACCTGTGTGGAGAAATGTAAACAAATCACATGTTATGTGTGGGAGGATGTGACTAATTGTGGTTTCACCTGTCGTCAGGTGTCTCACCTCAACCTCCAGAAGGTGAGACAGCTGCTCGGCCTTGGTCTCTCGCAGAGAGTTTCCCGCATTTGTCACAAACACCACAGGAACCCTGTACTTTCCATCGCCGTCCACCAGGTTCCTAAAACACTGTTTGGCTGCAGGGATGGGTGTCCGTCCACGTACCAGCACCCCGTCAATGTCAAACAGAAGCCCAAACAAGCTGCACTCCTGTTCACACACATCCTCATCCATATCAACTGCAAGTTTTAATTATTTCGTTAGCACTTATTGTGACCCTGGAGCACAAAACCAATCTTAAGTCGCTTGGGGAGGATTTATAGAATCATCATAGCTATCAATACACTGTATGGGACAAAAATTATAGATTTTTCTTTCATTCCAAAAATCATTAGGATATTAAGTAAAGATCATGTTCCATGAAGATATTCTGTAATCTGTAACCTTGGTTTTCCTAGAGGTTAAATGTCTTGATCAAGATCACAATGGTGATAGTTTGAGCAGGGATTTGAACCTATGACCTTCAAGTTACAGACCAATTTCAGGCCCAAACTAAACAATGATGCCACAACATCTTTAATGACAAGGAGCTTTATTCCTGCTTTAAAACTGATTTCAATATCCTGCAAAAGGAAAGCGAAACCTTAAGAAAGTCCACTCACATTCGCTGTACTATTTAGGGGGAAACATCCCACAAATCCAGGTGAAAGTTCATGTAGATCAATTGCAAAAGTTTCATTCTCTTGCCAAATTTCAAAGGCTGTGTGTCAAAACCATAGACTGCTTACCTGGCCATCGTTTCTGACTGTCAGATGCTTTTAGACACTTTTTGTGCATTATTGCCATATTTGAGAATCAGATGTGCATTTTTGTTGCTTTTCTTTTCATTAAAATGTAATTAAAAGTATATATGTGTAAAATTGTATATGCAATTTTATTTATATTATTAAAATATTACATATAATATATATATATATTTTAGATGTGTCTATTTATATAGTACTGTATTTTTGCATTTAAAAATGTCTATAAATATCCATATATATTCATATAACATTTAAGTATAGAATATTTGTTATTATATTATATAAATATCCATAGAAATGATTTTAATATCATATAATATAATTACACACAACTGTGTACATACACATGATTATAATATGTGCTTTTTTGGACAGAACATTCTTTCTAGATGGCTCAAAACAACACAAGCCTAAGGGCACATGACATTTCTCGTCTTGCTGTGGTTTGAGGTGTTTGTTGGCTCATTATTATTATTGAGGATTAAATTATGAACGATAATAATAATAATAATAATGAGCGTGTACTCACTGTGCTATAGCGGCGTCGCGTCTGCGCAGAAACAGCTGCATTAGTGACTTTCCTGCTCAGTTTCACGCCTCTCCACCCGATTCTAAACATATTCAAGCGGGGGAAAATCTCTGCCATGTTTTTCTTCGAAATAAACGAGGAAGCAAGACAGTGCTAAAACTTTGACCTGTGCACGACTCCTCCTGCGTGGCAAAGCATTAGCTCACATGCTATCAGCGGCTGTCAAACATGTTTTTCTAGATTTGAAGGCTACATAGGGGATCCGTGTCCACGTGCAGTGTGTGCGTGTGTGTCCGCAGGAAACAGTGGGTAGAACTCACGTCAGGCTGCGTCGCTGTTGCGCAGACTCTGCATCGCAGGGTACGCAGTCAGAACGCGCTCGATTAAACACCGACACTTCCGGTTTGTAACTGGCGTGTTTTAAAAGCGAGCGTCGAACACACACACGCCTGCAGAAGGTAACTATTCGTGATAAACACGAGGATATTATTATAAAAATGATTTAATTGTGTGAGCGTGTGTTAAGTATTGAAAATGCTGGCAGATGTAGCTGGTTAGTTAAATTATTAACTACCGTTATTTATGCTATTCTGGTTTTATTCGGCAACATTATCATTGCACATCCGACAGGGTGATGAACACATAAAGTGACTGAAGTTATAATCTAAGCAGTTGCAGTGATAATCAGATAAACGCAATAAACGCGTTGTTCGTTCAAATTTCCCACCGCGAAGCGTCACTGTTTCCATGACAACTGACTGAACACACCCGTATGTAAACAAAAGAGCTTCACTTTAGGCTGTTTTTATGAATATTAATATATTGCTGGTTGTCTTTAAAGTACTCTAATTTTAGATTAAAGTTTGATCGGCTACAGATTATTATATTAGAAAAAAATCACCTTAAAAATGGATATGTGTAACAATGTAATTTTAAATAATTAATTTGTATTATTATTGTTCTTTTTTCACGTTTTTTTTTTTTTTGAGTGCATCACATTAAAGTCTTTTTATATATATATTAATTTAGGCCATACTCTGTGAGGATGGATTCTCCTACAAAACAACGTAAAAGGTAAATATATGTATATGATAAGATTAATGATTATAACAAGGTTGGGGATTCGATTCCCCGGGAACACATGATAAGTAAAAATTGATAGCCTGAATGTACTGTAAGTCACTTTGGATAAAAGCGTCTGCTAAATGCATAAATTAAATTATTAAACTTAATGATAATAACATGTTCTAATATATAAATTCTTATAACATTATCTGAAATCCCAAATGCCCCTCTTTCTCTGTTTGGGTCAGTGGTGAGTCTCCGCTGCCCTCGGTCTCTGAGCGTCTGGCGTATCTGCGGCCGTCCCGTGAGCTGCTGGAGTTCTACAGGCAGAAGGTGGCACAGTTTGATGGAGAGCATGAGGACCTGCTGCAGATGCTGGAGAAGTACAGGAGCACCGCGGAGGAGCAGGTGATCTCCTGTCTCCTGGATGATGCTCCTGCTCTGGTGTATCCTCTGTTCCTGGTTGTGTTATTGTTATGTGTGTGTGTTTGTGCAGCACAAGTTGCAGTGGGAGGTGCGTCAGCGAGAGGAGGAGATCTCAGAGCTCCAGAACGCTCTCAGTGATATGCAGGTGTATCTGTTCCAGGAGCGAGAGCAGGCGCTGCGACTGTACGCCGAGAACGACCGCCTCAAAATCAGGTCCGATGTCTCCTCATCACAGAAAGCTGAGCACAGACATGATATCTGACACTGAAGTGATTATTTTATCATCACAGGGAGCTGGAGGACCGGAAAAAGATCCAACATCTTCTAGCGCTGGTGGGTCCAGATCCAGGCGAGATCACGTATTTCCATCACGAGCCGCCGCACAAGGTTCAAAACAACACACATCAACCTTATTATAGCCATTTGTGAAGTATTATGCTTGATTTTTTTTGTTTGTTTTGGTTGTAGGTCACAGTCCCTCAGAAGAAGGTCCAGCTGAGGTCACATGAGGAATCAAAGGTGCTGAAACCGAGGCCTGTATCTGTGAAAGGTCCGCCTTCAGCTTTATTATATTTCCTATATGGTTACTAATGACTAATTTGTAGTGCTTTTATGGTGCATTGATGCATTCATCATCGTTTGAGATGAGCATGTGGCGTTTCAAACTACAGGAAGCAAGAAATCGTCCAGAGAAGGAGAAGATGCCACAAGTTCAGAGCAGTACAAGAGAGACAACCAGACGTTACTGCTGCAGGTGTGTGTGTGTCTTATGCTCAACAAGGTTGCATTCATTCATTAACTGCTTGTTTCTATCCGTTTTCTTTTTATATATTATGTAATTAACAAAAGCAAAATGGCGTCTAACATTAGCTTGCTCTGTTCTTTTTTATTCTATCTGCTAAATGACTAAATGTAAATAAATAGATGAACATCATGTGGTGGTGGTATACATATAGCTTTATTTTATTTTTTTCGTGCATTTAATAAGCACTAGCTTATCTTTTTTGTTTAGTTTTTTAATCGCTTGCTATGTGTTGAGCGGCTGCTGTTGTATGAGTCAGGTGGAGGCGCTGCAGGCGCAGCTGGAGGAGCAGACGCGGCTGGCTAAAGAGCAGGTGGAGGCGCTGCAGGAGGACAGACGCATTCACCGGGAGGAGAGACAGGTACAGCATCAGCGCGACCAGGACACAATCACAGCCCTCACCGACAAGTAAGTCTGTTCTTCCTCCTGTCTCGACAAACCCCGAGCAGCAGACCTGAGCTGGACTCTGTGTCGTGTGCAGACTGCAGCGCACGCAGAACCTGCTATACGAGAGCACCAGGGACTTCCTGCAGCTGAAGTTTGAGGGTCGAGCTCACGAGAAGAGCTGGATGCTGGAGAAGGACCGTCTGCTGCGAGAGCTGGACTCCTGTCAGGAGCGGCTGCGAGAGGAGCACAGTTTCCCCGAGCAGCCTCCGCCTCTGTCTGCAGACGCCCCGCTCCTCTCACAGCCCCAACACGAGAGCAGCCACACGCACCGGGACGAGATCCGGGTCAGACAGCTCCCATCTCCTGCTTCATTTAACTAACTTAGGTTTCTGGAATGGCACAAATGCTTAGAAAAAGTTGAAGGGAGAACTTTACAAAATTTTAATGCCAAAGACACCCAAATATGATGAGGTTATTATTAAATAATGAAGCTAGATATTTAAAACTCATTAATAATACTTAGTGAGAAAAGTAATGTGATGTTTTCAAAGGAAATAACTATTTGCCATTTACAGTACATTGTTAACGTACTAAACATTGTTATATATATAGTGTGTATATATATAAATTCCTTAAGAATATAAAAATATTTATATATATATATATATATATATATATATATATATATATATATATATATATATATATATATATATATATATTTTTTTTTTTTTTTTATATATATTCTTAAAGAATTAAAAAATAAATCTAAATTGTATGTTATTTTTAATTATAATTTCTTTGCTATTAAAGTTTTTTTGTTAAGATTTCAAATTTTTTACTTTCATTTCAAAGTTTTAGTCATTTTGTTTTATTTTTATAAATGTTTTTTACCTATTAATAAACTTTAAGGAAATGTTTTTATGCTTAACAGGAAAAAAAAACATTATAAATATCTATTTTTTATTGTTTCATATATAATATTTATACATTTTTATGAATGATGTTTATATATTTATATCATCTATTACATTAATATAATCTAACGGTATGCATATTAATTGTACAAGTAAATTACATAATTTTAAAATGTGTAATATTTTTGTGCAGGATAAGCATGCTTTAGTTGAAAACTCTTTTATGGGCAGGAATCACATTATCCTTCATCTTTTGAAACAAGATTTAATCCAGGTCTTTTTTTTTTCTTTTTCTTTTTTTTTGTCCCAGCAGGCTTTGCGTGAGGAACTGAAACAGGCTCATAAACTGGCTGACATGTACCGAGAGCAGTGTGTGAACCTGGAGACGGACCTGTCCCAGATCAGAGAGGAGGGTGACGTGGGCCGAGAGATCTTCAAAGTACACAAACAAACTCTTTCACAAGAAGATTGATTAGCCACCCTCATGAATGCTTGTACTGTTAACTTCTGTGGCTCACAAAATAGAGCAGCCTAAACATCATGCTAAAGCTCTCCTCTGTTTATAAAAAAAAAAAGTACTTTTTTCGAAGCACATGAGGTTGAGATGCTTTTGACATGAAAATCTTTTATTGAAATGTGGAGGTTGCTTTAGTGTCAAACTAAGCTTTGTTGTTTTTAGGAGCGCTCTGATAAGATGGCCAATCGTCTGCAGCTGATGACTAAACGTTATGAAGCTCTGGAGAAGAGACGTGCCTTGGAGGTGGAGGGGTTCAAGACCGACATCAAACTCCTCCGGCAGAAAGTCAAAGACGTGGAGAAATATCTCTTTAAAGTCAGTCATTTCTCTCATATATCACTGCTATTTTAGAATAAATGTCTCCGACCTTAGCTTGAGGTTTTCAGATACACACAATCAGCTAAACTGTCTGATATCAGTATACATATATATGAGACATTGGCAACTATTTGTTAGCCATTGATATTAGCATTAATTGATTAGCATTAACTGTTAATTAATTAACAGATTTTGATGGCTGTCTTTCACTAGCTGACACTCAACGTGGGCCCTGATCAAGACCTGGCGATTCTCCATGAGGTTCGGCAGACCAACAGCCGCACGGTAAAGGTCCAGAGTGAGCTGAAGAACCTGAGGGCCAAAATCTACAAACTGGAGAACGAGCTGAGATTCTGCTGAAGACCCGTGAGGAGGTTAGAGAAGATGAACGATAACCGCTCCACCTCACAACTGTGATCTTTAGTCCAGTATCCATCCTCTGAGACACATCACTGACCGAAGGATTCAGAAGAAAGCTGGACATCATAGAGCTCAGTGTTTATTTGTGCTGTTGCATTTTGTATATTAGATAAATAAAGGCTGCTTTTTGTATTCATTATGAAACTGGTCTGAGACCATCACAAACACAACAGTAGGGCCCATGTTCATTTTATAGCTTTTAAACATCTGAATCCTCTTGAGACAAAAACAATACTGAAAGAGACTGATTTCAATTGAGAAAAACTAAAACATACAGATGAATCTGATAAAAATGATTAAAAACACGCAACTGTCTTATTTCACCACAACAAAACACACACACAATATATATATATTTAAAACGTGTTTGCATAGTAGCGTCTGTTCTACTGAATTTAATTTGTATTTTAATTAATAAAAAATGCCAGCAACGAGAATTTGGTTATAAAAACAGTTGTTTTATTGACATTTAACAAATTAAGCGTAAGCATTTTTTGTACAATTTATAATAAAGCAAATTTAATGTTATTTATATATTTGTTTCTATATATATTTTTATAAACAAGTATGCGTGTATATATATATATATATATATATATATATATATATATATATACACACACACACACACACTTTAATTACAGTAATGTGAATTTGGGGGGCGAAATGTGCTCAACAGTTAAGAACATATCATGCAAAAAATGTTAAATATAATTTAAGCAACATCTAAAATATGACGTGGTGAGATCCAATCATACACACAAAAATACTGATCCTGAGCACAGCGAAGCGGTGACACTGTCACATACTCTTATCTAGTTTTGTCTCATTCAAGTATCGCATTAATTTAAAAAAAATTACTATTATCTCCAAATGAGTGTTTGGTTATTTGAAATTAAAATAAGTTGTGTATATATTGCACAATAACAGAATGTACCATTGTCATTACTTGGCAATAATATTAACGGTGCAAATGTCACACTTTTTTTTAATATGCCTCAACCACAAAAACAGTCAAAATATATATACATAATCAACTAAAATCCCACATATGATAGAAACAAAAGACAACACTGAAAGCTGCAGTTCACGTGTACCTTCAAACCTCAATGACGCTCGTATGGCTTAGACAACAACAGAAGGACATAAACACACAGTTCCCTTGCTCCTGAGGCACAAAAGAGCATTGTCACACTCGATTAAAGATCACAAACTGATTGTAGTGTTGAAACTTTGGCCCTTTTGGTGGTCTGGACTAATAACACAAGTCCAGACAGGCAGCATCACTTCAGTCTCTACAGAGTTTTTTTCACTCATTTTGACCAAAATAAATAAAATAAATAAAATAAATAAAATGGCGACGTTGGTTCCTGACCAGCAGGAATCAGTCTGGTGCCCAGGATTTTATAAGTAAGAATATATTATTCTTCGTTAAATGAGCCCTAACTCTAAAGAACATGTTCAGATAGACTTAGAATAGTTCATCCAAAATGAAAATTTAATTTTCAAATTAAAATATACTCCATTTAAATCATGAAAGATGTATTTAGCATTCCATCACTTGCTCACTAATGAATCCTCTGTAGTGAATGGGTGCCGTCAGAACGAGCGTCCCAACAGCTGATAAAAACATATAATCCAGAAGACGTTAACTGATGAACTGGAGTGGTGTGGGTTACTGTGATGTTTTTATCAGCTGTTTGGACTCTCATTCTCACGGCACCCATTCACTGTAGAGGATCCATTGGTGAGCAAGTAATGTAATGCTACATTTCTCCAAATATGTTCCCATGAAGAAATAAACTCATTTTTAGTTGGCCAGCAATTTTTTTTATTTTTGGATGAACTATTTCTTCAGTGTCCATAAGAAGGCACCATAACTGCTTTAGCTTTAGTAAACACTCTAGTTTTCTCAATCTGTAGGTTTTTTGGGTGGCTGAGTGTGTCTGTGGGTCAGTGATGAGGTGCTGGAGTTGATTGTGTTTACAGTGTTTGGACTGACCGTGGGTCAGATCATGTAGTTCTTCTTCAGCACCTCCAGGTACTGCTGAGTTGCTCTGCTCACGGGGTCCGGCGACTCCAGACTCAAGTTCACTTCCTGAGAGCCAGAGGCCGATCCTACAGGAGACATGCGGGCAGTTCCTCCTTCCAGCTCTCCTGTCCCTGAGAGAATGACATGAGAAAGTCACTTTTGAGGCCATTCACATTAATACAGAATTCATTTTCGCTTCGACTTGAGTGGAGATCCAAGCAGTCATAATGTAATTCTAACTTAAAGGGATAGTTCACCCAAAAATCTAAATTATGTCATTAATTACTCCGGGATATTGGTTAATTTGAAGGGAGTGTCAGCCACATTAAAAAAGTGAACAGCTTAAGTCATTTGTGGATTAATACTTATTGGAGACGCGAACCGTTTAAAACGATTCAGTTCAATTTGGTGAACTGAATGATTCGTTCATGAACCGGAAATCCAGCTGCTTTGATTTGAACTCTCTCTCACACAGACACGGAAGAGAAGACAATGCTGAATAAAATAATAGTTTTTGCTATTTTTGGACCAAAATGTATTTTCGATGCTTCAAAAAATTCTAACGGACCCTCTGATGTCACATGGACTACTTTGATGATGTTTTTCTTACCTTTCTGGACATGGACAGTAGAGCTCTCAGACTAAATCTAAAATATCTTAAACTGTGTTCCGAAGATAAAAGGAGGCTTTACATGTTTGTGAGTTATTAATGACATAATTCTCATTTTTGGGCGAACTAACCCTTTAAGGGTGCTGCTGAAGGGAGTGGAGCTCATCTGAGGTGGGTGGGGCAAAGAGGCAGGTGGGGTTGCTACAGGGGGTTGTGGGAAGGGAGGTGCTGCTGGAGGGGATTGGTCTAGAAAGTGGTGGGCGGATTGCACCCTTATCCTCACTGTCCAGTTCAGACTCTGATCCGCTCCAGGATTTGTCTGCATTCTGATCTGCTTTGACTACAGTCAGCATATCACAATGCTCAATGGACCCTTTTAAATTTTGTAAATTGTTGATTTAAAATGTTAATGTAACAGGCTTATTCAAACATTTTAAACACTTCAGTCTTTCCCCATACAAGTGGACAATAGCAGTTTTTTTTTTGCTTATTATCCTTTTCAAGATGGCCACCTAATGGGACTTTGTTGCCTTAAAAGGACTTTGATAAAGGGTAGGATTTCAAATTAAAACAACACAACCACAAATCTTACAGACATCTCAAAAACATTTAAATGTAAAACTTACCTCCTACATTTTCTGTTTTTGAGGTGCTTATGAGTTTCTTCAAGTTTACCTTCTGTTTCTGTAAAAAAAAAAAAAGCGTTATATGACCGTAATAATTTGTATGATTTGTAATCAATTACACATGTGCAATTCAGAACTGCTTAAAAATACCTTTTGGCTCAAATCTAACTCGTAGTCATCATCTGATGAAGGCCAGGAATCAGCGTCACCACTTTTTGATGCCCTGCAAATGAACAATTTCATGCTAGATAAAATGATAATTTGTAGCTGCTGTTATCACCCATTTCTTTTTTGATCATATCAGTGCCATCTCACCTGCTAATGGAGTCTGTGTGAGTTCTTCTGTATCTGAGGAGAGTAATATAAATGATTATCTGCCCTTAAGACAAGCATGAAAAAAAAAAGAAATCCATTGCGAATACAAACATTTTCTTGCCACATAGTTAAAGCTGCAGTTCATAACTTTTTGTGTTCAACATTTACATAGAAATAAACACTTAGAAGTAGCTCCGGCAACAATGTTGTCTGCAAGACACACGCAGTTCTGTTTATAAACTGCTAGAATTCCAAAAGATATTTAATTCTTGGTGTGATTAGGTCTTTAATCTACCATGTAAGCATACGACACACAAAAAAAAACAGCTCCTATGACAAGACACACCATGATTTACCAATTTAAGCTACACCAAATTATCTCACACTAATCTTAATATTGTGTCTTAAAGGAATAGGTCACCCAAAAATACAAAATTTGCTTTAAGTATACTCCCCCTCAGGCCATCCATGATGTTGATGAGTTTGTTTCCTCATCAGAACAGATTTAGAAAAATGTGGTGTTTTTATCAGCTTATCTCTCTTTTATCTCTCATTCTGACGGCACCCATGCACTGCAGAGGATTCATTGCTGAGCAAGTGATGTAATCTTAAATTTCTCCAGATCTGTTTTGATAAAGAACAAACTCGTCTAGGCCTACATCTTGGATGGCCTGAGAATGAGTAAATTTTCAGCAAATTCTTATTTTTGAGAATAATGTGTCTGATCTACAGAACATTGGTTGGCACACATTGGCAATACCTTGCCCTGCTCCTGCAAAGCTGCTTCCTGATAAGTGTGGAATAACAGTGGGGAAACACAACCGTATCAAAACACTGCAGCAATACTTGACTCACAAATACAAATAACACTGAAATCCTTCAAATATGCAAATTAAGTTAAACACAATTAGACTACCGAGAACAGACGTCTGTTTCTTTTTGCTGCCAGTGAAATAGGAGGATGACTGTAGGGATCTTCTCTTCGTCCCATGCTCGATGATCAGATGTGAACATCTGGAACAGAACAATTCTTGATTTGAGCTCCTACAATCAAACGCTTTCTGTTTTCACCGCACACAAAACATCTGAAGTTCCTTTCCATTAATGAAACATTGCCAATGTGAACATGTCGTTATCAGCATTTAAAATGTTCCTAACTTTCAATGCTTTAAAACCGGTAGCAACACAAATTGCCAACATTCATTGTGAAACCAAAATACTAAGTAAGGACTATTTAAAATCAAATGGTGAGTTTGAAATATAAGCAGGCAAAAGAAGAAAGTCCTTACGCTTGGTGTCCATTCATGACATCATAATCATCAGAAGACCATCCCTTATCATCTTTCACTGTGATGTCAGCATCGGTACTGCAGAAGCAAACGCACCATACTGATCTGTCCCTTGCACGCAGCGATCAACGCAGACCTAACAATCACAGACAGAATGTGAATTCATGTTGTTATCATTAACAAAAAAGATACTAGAAGACATTTATGTTACCTGAAATACATTTATTCTTAAAATATTAATATAATGTTTTTACTTCAGTTAGTTGCGAAGACAAAATTTTTCACTTTCATTTTGTACTTAAATTGAACTGAAACTTAAACTTTACAAAAGCCAACATAATAATGTTCTATAAAAATAAAGCAAACAAAAACAATATAATAACAATATAATAACTAACAAAAAATTACTAAAAATGAACCTGAAATAAAAATATATATATATAAAAAAAAAACATACAACGACACTACGACAAAGACAACAAAATAAACTAATAAAATAACTAACATGCACAATAAATTATTTAAAAGAACTAAATTAAATCTAATTTAAAATGTTAATGATAAAATAATACTTATGTTAATCATGTCTTAATTTATTTAATATAATTATTAAATAATATAATTATTGTTTATTTATCAATTTGTTTATAAGTCCTATAATTCCTGTTTATTTATTAAGTTTGTTCAGTTTAAATAAAATAAATAGAGCACAGTTTCATAACATTTCTACATTATATCTTCCTAAATGCACACTAGAACAATTCCTTACAATACCAAGATGACTACAGCACTTTCACTTTTGGATGAACTAATCCATTAAATTAAATTAAATTAAATTAAAATTAAATTTAACTAATCCATTAAAGAGCGTCATTCTAACCGTAGCTCCTGGTTCTTGACATTAACATCCGCTCCCTCTTTCAGTAAAAGCTCAGTCATGTTTGCATGGTTTTCCATTACAGCCAGCATCAGTGGAGTGTTGCCATCCTATCAATCAAACCACAACAAAATAAGATTGGACTGCATTAACTATCTTACATTTCAATGTGCAAGAAGATCGCTTTTGTATCTATAAGTGCATCTGGCTCAACCAATGGTATGAGTAAGCTTTTTAGTGTATATTATGCAGTACGCACTAAGTAGAAAGTTAGTACCGTAGTAGTGTTTAATAATGTGAAAATCTGAAGTGGGCCAGAATAGTTTCACCTTGTTCGGTGCGTTGATGTTGGCGGAGTGTTCCAGGAGCTGCAGCACCACAGAAAGGGAGGGGATACGTGCGGCCAGGTGCAGTGCTGTGTTTCCACTGATGTCCACCAGGCTGGGGTCAGCCTCATGTTCCAAGAGCAAAGAGACGGAGCGGTCTTGTTCACACTGAACTGCCTACCAGACATCCTTAACAAAAAAAAGACATACCAGTCAGCAACTATTTCTATGTATATGATTTTACAAGAACAAAATGAATGTACCTTCATTAAGGCGGAGCAGTTCTGATTGTCGCATAAGTTCAGCTTCACTTTGTTCTCCACTAAGAAGTGAAGTGCTACCATTAAATGATTCTTCATGCATCATAATGTGAACGAGAAATCAAAATAGACCCTATTCACTCTTTTAATAAACATTTTTAATATCATAAAGGTTATTCCAAAGAAACATGCTGTTAACCAATAACCAAACACCTATTTAGACATAGATTTAGCAAACGGGTGTTAGGTCAAGCTGCATTCAAGTATAGAAACAACCTTTTTTTTTTAACAATCCCATAAATTCTCTAATTTTCATGTTGAACATGGAAACAGTTACTTTATAGATGTAATAATTCCGACTTGTTGAACATTTAGATTTTTATAAAGAAAACATATTTTAATGAAAAATAACTTTTACTTAAAATGGCTAAAGAAATTGACTATTTTTTTGTACTTAATGAACGTTAAGTTACATTTCATGAAAAATACCAATATGTCTAACAAATATAAAAAAGTATTTGCTTAAAAAATAATATGGGTCATTCTTTTGTAGTTGGGAAATGAAAATGTTAGGAAGGTAAAAAAAAGAAAAGAAAAGTAATACAACTACTGGCCAAATCACTATTGCTGAGCCCTGAAGTAGATGTCTGCCTTACACACACTTTCTATAAGATTAAAATCTAACAGAGTTCAAGTGGCAAGTTCAATCTTCCATGTGAAAATCTCTGTCAGTCGTAAGATTTCGTATTTTCATTTTGCTTTGTCCACTACAAAAACAAAACAGTTTCAGTTCATCAACCATTACCTGTTTTCCTTATCCAACTGGTTTAAATCATTCTTTTTGGCCAGCTGTCTGAGTTTGACCACATCTCCGCTGAGTGCAGCCTTATGGACTTTCCCGAGGTCTTTCTCCTTCACATCGTAGCTGGCCGACAGCACGCTCCCCGTCTCGGAGGGGCTTGGGGAGCCCTTCTTCTTCTTGAGGATGAATATCTTCTTCATGGTCTGTGACGGCACATCTCCATCAGCAGACTGTCATTTACCTGAGCTTCAGGTTCTGATCACCTTGCGTGTCTCGTCCATCCTTTAAAAATAAATCCTGCAAAGAGGATTAGAGTTATTTGATAATGACAGAGGCACAGGTCAAACTGTCCAGTGAACGTTTAGTTTGTGAAACTTCTGTTTGATCATGATTTATTCAAACAGAGTCACAGACTGAACAAAGTGTACTATAAACCCCATATAAAAAGATACTGTGGGCAAAAACCATGCTATGGTTGCAGTATTAGATGGTAATATCATGGTATTTTATTCATATAGCATGTTGTTTACAAGGTGCGCCAAGATACTGTTAAAAACACCATGGTATTTTTTTAAAACCATGGTAAATCATTGGTTTCATGTTGAATAAGCTATAAAATATAGAACAATATATTGTATTATAATGAAATGCGTCAAACAAAGCACATATAAACAGTTTGATTAAAGAAAAATGTGATATATTTATATTGTTTACAAAGAAAATCTTATAATCTCAGAGTGATCAGATTAACAATTAACAATTATAGTCAACGTGGCGAGTTTATAAACTCACCTACATTGTCGTTTCAGTATGGGTCGTCTATTTTTGGATATCAAACGAAAAATAAAACACGAAAGGATTACAAATGATGCTCGTTATCGAGTAAGACACATAGAGAAGCCGTGTTTACAACGCTAGCAAGCTAGCTGCATCTGTTACCATGGTAACAGTGTGAAGCTCCAATTTAATCCTAACAATTATTTTTTTGTACTACATACAAAACGGTTGAGAAATTTCAACAACTATTCTATATACATTTTAAATGTGTCGTCATTTAGTTTTATGTTTAATAAAATTAACGACACCGATATCAAAGCGCGGAACTCATTACGTTTTGCTCAGTTTTCACACGGAATGTCAAACACGCCGACGTCACGATGGAGGCGGGGACTTCACCGCTCTCTTCCTGCATTGGACGGTTTGAATCAATGACAGGCATGCGTATCATCCAATGAGAGCACAGCTAGAATTCCTCTTGATTGTGATTGGATAAGTTTGCATTGACAGACAGCAGTACTGTCTAATTGCATGCACTGATTATAAGGTCCCGCCCAGAATCGGCGGTTCGTAGTCATTATTTGTCAGAGGAGAATTTTAAACCGTTTGAGCGGGTGGCAGGAAAACAAGAGTGAGTGGAGCCGAAGTATTTTGTCATGTTAAATTAGCATCTAATGTTTAGTAACATAATAGAAGCCAGGATTATAACTTTGGATCATCAAATCTTTGTTTTTGCAGCGCTATCGTGCATACAGGCTAAAGAGGTAACTTAACGTTGGAGGCCGTTATTGTGCTGCTGGTTAGATTAACGGTAGCTAGGTTGGTTAAGGATTCGTAAAAATGTCAGAAATAAACTCACATTTAAGTTATTTCTATGTCATATTGTTTAAATGTAATATACTTACGCCAAAAAGGTAACAACTGAAACGTAATATATAACGTTAGTAGTTTATCTTATTCAAGCACCTGCGGCTGTTTCTGGACTGCGATCGGAATAAGGATTTCCTTTATAAAAGCAGAATTAGATTAAATGTTTTTATACGTGACTGTAAAAATGTTAGTCATAACGTTAAAGTTTTAGTAACGTTACGCAGTAATCTAACGTTTCCTGGATCATAAATCATTGAAATAGTTTTCCATTGTCTGGAGAAAAGCCGTTTAAATTCTCGATTTTTTTGTAAAATAATCGATGCCAAATAAAGCGGTTTCAATGCTAGATCTGGAAGCAAATGAGATGCATGTAATTATAAACGAGTGTGGGCCTTTTCTACTTTGTTGTCAAGTTTGCCACGACAAAGCAAATGCATGACAACTTGGGAATAATGCCCAGTGGTCATAGCGTAAAGTTATTTTGTGACCATTTGCATGCAAATCGATTTTATCCCCTGAAATGCCACTGTTTACAGATTCTTTTTATTCGTCAGAGCTTTCCTTGTGTGTTTCCAGGGACGCCACCATGAGTTCCTTGCCGGAGACCACGCGCTCCCTCATGGAGGTTTTTAATGGAAAACTGCAGAGTTTTACTAATGAAATCGACAGTGTCCACATGGTGTGGCTGGAGGAGATCCAGCAGGAAGCGTATCGCATGTTTTCGAGGTGAGAGACTGTAAATGTGAGGTGGAGTATGTTACACTTCATACTGTTGATCTATTGTTACTAGTGGCTTGTCACTTTTTGTGTAAAAGCCTTTGTCCTTTGGAATGTATTATTAGACTGTGCTGGGTTTAACACTGTGAGATAACTTCTTTTTTTATTATTATTATTATTATTCAATTCAATCTTTTGAAGAGAGTTTTAACAAAGTTAAGTCAAATTCAGCTAGAGTTTTCAGCAAAAATTAATTGTAAATGCCTGAATTCTGCAATTTTTCTTGTCATGAATATAACCACAGAAGCTGGCATTGCTTTGAAATCAAAGAAGCAAACTATTCAGGTTATTAGACCTGCTCATAAAGAACACGTTTTGTTGTGCTGCAGTGACTTCAGCACCGAGCCAGAACTCATGCCAAAGACTCCGTCACAGAAAAAGACAAACCGCAGGAAGAGAGTGTCGATGGAGCTCAACGAGTCTCGCAGCAAAAGACGGTAAAGGATTTACAGTCTTTGTTAATTTCCTTGGTACAGAAACATTTTACAGGTCTACAGCAACATCTGTTTATATTCATATTTCATTAGAGTTATTTGTTTTGTTTTTGGATTTCTACAATTTAGATGGTTTAATAAAGTAATCCTGCGGTCCTGTAGGGCTACAATATTTATTTTTTTAAGTAATTTTAAATAAGTTTCTGGATAAATTGTAATTTTAAACCACTGTAGGTTTCCTGTGTCTGTTTGACTATAGAATAAAAATCTTTGTGCGTGTGTACAGTACAGACCAAAAGTTTGGAGACACAAGAGTTTTCTTTAGAACTATGTTCTCGTAGCTCAACAGTGAAACATGGTGCCAACACTGTGAAGGTCATGGGTTTGATTCCCCGAAATGCAAACTCAAATTAGCAGTTTTTTTCCCTCCTACAATGTAGTATGATGTCATTGTCTCTCTGTAGTTTCTCCAAGGGGAAACGCAGCAACCTGCGTCGCTCCTCAGTCCAGATGACCCTCACCACCCTCTCAGAACTCGTCACGCCACACGTGCCGACCGACAGCTCTGAGAGCCTGATGGAGGAACCTTCTCGCCGCACGCGTCGCAACAAAACCACTGCCCCAGCTGAAACCGAACCGGTCAAGCGTAGCACCCGTAACAAAGGCGCCAAAGCTAAGGAGGTGGAAGAAGTGTCAGAGAGCGTTCCAGATGTGAATGAAGCCATTGAGGTGCAGGATTCTGGCTCCAATCAGGATCAGATCCTGGTGTCTGAAGCAGTGGTGAAGATTCCCTCCTCGGAGCGTCTGAGTGCAGATTTGCTGCTGAATGCTGGTGTGTCTCCGGGCCGATCCGCTAATAAAATCCCCATCGCTGCATTTGGGTTGCAGACGACACCTCAGGGATCATCTCGGACATCAGCTCGGCGCTCGCTGGTGGTACGCCGTTCTCTGGTGGGCCTCAGGCAGAGCATGACCCAGGAAGCTGTTCGCAGGGCATCTCGGCGCTCTTTCCTGAAGAAGAAAGCCAGACTGGGAACCTCGACTTGCAGCAGCTCTGTCAGCGGTGAGACACTTACATTTACAGTCACCGCTACAAAACTAAACTCATATCATTTAGAGTCGCCAACTACAGTTGCAATGGTTCGAGGTCGGTTTGAATGCCTTTAATAGGATTTATCGCTTCATCATTTGTGCTGTTTAAAGTGATTCAGTTTCTTTGTTAGCTTTGTCATTTATATCTCCATTGCTCTTTCCAGAAGATATCTGTATGGATGTTGAGACTGAGGAAATGGAGAACAAAGAAGAACAGTGAGTGCTTTTACTTTCTGTTTCAGTTGTTAAATTGTTTCTTCTGGGATTCAAAACCATAACCTTTCAGTTAGCAGTCAAAGTTTCACTGTCCTGTTTTAGGGTTGATGCACCGCAAATTGTCACTGAACCAGCTACTGAAACCAAACCTGAACCAGAAATACTCGAAACTGAGGTGAGAAGAACTTTCTGCTGTGGTTTTTATTTACCTTTGATTAAAAAAAACACAAGAGCCAGATTTAAGGCCTATTCACAGCAAGGACATTAACCAGAAGGATAAAGTTTGATACATTTTTCTAAATTTAAGAAAATCGCACCAGAGCTGTTACGATGACTTTACGGAGGAACAACATAATAGATCACTTTTCGAATAAGTTTTTGCCGCTGATGAATTACACAAACCTTGACAGCAATCCGATGGACAGGATGAACATTAGATCAGATCTCTGTGTATCAGTGGCCGATTTCAGAGTGCTTGTGTATACAAAAATCTCACTGGATTATTACGATTAATGGAAAATGAGTTTTGTAAAATGATACTTCCTACTAACACATTAAAGCAAATGTTGAAATAACTGGTGAAAATAGTAATGGCCTTGAACTCTTGCAAAGTGCTCTTAATTCATAGTTCTGTGTGAACAGGCCATAAGCAAACACAGTATGATGTTAGAAACTATTTTATTGCGATTTGTAAATAACTGATGGGTGGGTGCTTTCGTAGGAACTTGATCCCAAGAAGACTGAAGAAATGGAATCTAAGGTAAAAGACACACTTCCAGAAGAGATTGCTGAATCTAGCACCACTGAGAACTGTCGCTTCACACGATCCATGGCCCGCCCTTCAGAAACTGGTACATGTCTAACAGATCTGCTGATATAAAAAATGGAGCGTGTAATTGGGTTGACATATAAGATTTGATATTCATTTACTTATTTTCCTGTAACAACAGATGGAGCAGAATCCAAAGAAGGTGACCGGTGAGCTCACTGCTAATTTGTTTTCCTCATTATAGTTGGTGGATTTATGCCGAGTGTTTTCTAATAGTCTTTGTGCTTTTCCATCAGGCCTACGCGTTCAGGCTCAAAGCGTCACGCAGCTCAGGAAAGCACCACACCCAAGAAGAAACAATCCCCTCCGAAGAAGTGCCTCACGGTATGTATATCTGACCCACCGTATTGCTGATCATCCACCAAAACTAATCCATTAAGAAGCCACAACCATCTTTTGAGTCTTGTAGAGAGGAAAAGCGTATTTGTGGTTATCTGTGGGGTTTTTTGCATTCTGTAAAAAGGATTTTTAATGATTTCTTGACAATGATTAGCGAGTCTTGGATTGGACCAGACAATCCATTATGTGTCCATTTGTTGTGTCCCTGTAGAGTACTGCTCCACACATGAGATCATTCTTGCAAACGGTGCAGAAGAACCAGATGCTTATGATGACGCCTGGGTCTCTGGGCCGCAGCACCATCATAAAATCCTTCATCAAACAATCTGCCACCAAAACTGACACCAAGGTGAGCAGGGATATTTCTGTATTTCAGAGTAGTCTAATATGTTTGGTTGCATTGACTATAAATATTTGCTAATGTGCTTCTCCAAGTAGAAGTTATTTAGTTGGTAATTGTACTTCCTGTCTCTCCCCCTCAGTTGGGCTCTGGCTCTGTGGTGAGTATAAACAGTGAATCAAGACTGAGGTCATTTCCATTTCAGTCACAACTATTTCTGTTTGACTATTCCCATGTTATGAGTGGCCATTTGGTTGTACTGTTCAAAAGTTTGGGGTTGGTAAGATGCTTTTATACAGCAAGTTTCCTTTAAATTAATCAAAAATGAAAGTGAATACAATTATAAATAATTCAAAAAAAATTTTTTTTAATGAATGCTGTTCTTTTGAACTTTATTAATCTTAAGAGTCCTGAAAAAATGGGAAAATATATATAAAAATAATAAACGTAAAACGTTTATTAGCAAAATGAGTAAGAAAGCTTGGAGGCACGGCATACACCTAGATGTCAAATAAAGTTACACAAAGTTTCAATAAAATAAAAATCAGCAGTCACTGTGGAACCAATTCAATAAGAAACAAATGTTTTAAAAAAACTTCCAATATCACCTTAGATAGACGGCAAAAGTCAACAGGCTTTTAAAAATCCAAAATATTGTCAAACAGATGCTTTTTCATTTCGTAACTAAATCATCCACCATGGTCTTGTCTGTCTCACCTCACCTTTCTTGTCAGTGTGCTTGACTCAATCTCCTCACTGGATAAATGAAATCTGATCTGTGATGAAACTGTTGTTTAGCTTAATTGTAGTGTCTGTTCTTTTACTGAAATTATTTTTATTACTGTAAAAAATCTTGCCTTGCCTAACTGGTGTTGCAGCTTAAATGTCAGCACAGTCTATCGCGGGAAGCCTATCTTATGGTATTGCAGTTTTTACTTTTTGATCAAATAAATGCAGCCTTTGACTTTGTGTGAATATAAGTGGAGAAAAAAAATATATATATACTGATCCCAAGCATTTGAACAAGAGTGAAACTCATACTTAAATTCATTTAATAGGCACTTTGTCACTAAACTGAAATGACACCGTACCATTCAGAATTTGTCAGATTAACCTCGTCATTCAGGTGGTGTGTGTCTTTGTGGTTGGGGAAGTTCACATTCACCCATTTTTGTGTTTGAGACCTAAGCAAGAAATCTGTCTGTTTTTAATCCATGTTTCTCATGTAAAGCAAAAATCCATGTCCTTATGTTGTTTAGCTCTAGCTTCCATCATCCTTGTTTGAATTTTTTTTTTTTTTTAACGAATACTCTAAAATTACCACTTTTCCTCCAGGAGCGAGAACGGCAGAAATGGGACGCCTTGAACAAGAAAATAGAACAAGAGAATGAACGAAAGAAAAAGATTGAGGAGGAGAGACGAAAGAAACAGGAAGAAATGAAAAGGTGGGAGAAGGTGCTTTTTCTGTGTGTGTTTGCCGTTGATCGATTTTGTACTTTAGAATGAATTATAATTATTAATCTAGATTAAGTGTGAATGCAAATCAGGACACACAAGTGAATTCTGTCTGCTTTAGGAAGCGGGACGAACGTTTGAAGCGGGTTGTTGAGGCTCGAGTGAAAGGTGAAAAGGAGAAGGAGCAGGAAAAGAAAAAGAAGATTGAGGAAAAGATGGCACAGCTGGAGAAGAAAACTGATATGGTACTTAATCAACCCTCTGAGTAAATCACTCGCATATACAGCTAAATCATCACTCTTGGAGACCAAATGATGTCTGATATTAGCAAAGGCTGTGTGTGATTTGGAGGCTAAGTATAAGTTTTTGCATATTTTTCCTGACTTAGCGCTTAAGAGTTTCACTCTCCGTCAAGCATTCCTTGCTTTTTTTTTTTTTTCAGTTCAACTGAATGTTTGCGCAGTGCACCTGTATTAGATGTACTGTAAACTCTAGCGTAAAGGTGCACGACTCGCCATTGCTTTGGTGAGAGCAGAAAGCGAGAGAGTCTTGCATGCATTCAGAAGTGGCATGATACTGGTGAATGGTATTTTTTGCTGTATGTCCGTGTCAAAATAGCAGCGTTCCTTTTGGAATTCTTCAGCTTTTAAGAACTGCCGGGTTCTCTGGTAGTAGGCGGAACTAATGCAACGCCAACGAGTCTAATTAGCTGGTGCTCACCTATTATCATCTGTTTTGATTTCAGCAAATCAATTCTATGGAATGCAGACAACGTGATTAGTATTCATCAAATCTATTGTGTCTGTTTCTCTCTCTCTCTCTCTCTCTCTCTCTCTCTCTCTCAGCTGCGTGTTGAGCGGTTGGCTGAGGAGAAAGCCAAGAAGAAGGTGGCCACTAAAAGACAGGAAGAGCTGGATCTCCGCAAGAAACAGGAGGAGGCAGCCAGACAAAAGAAACTTCAGCAAGTTGTAAGTCAACCTCGGCCATTAAAGTGGAGAGTCAATGTTGAAAGAAATTCAAGTGTAGGTGATGGATGACCTCAAATAATGGAAGTGTACTTTACAAACAAATTGTGTATTTATTGTTCTGCAACAACTTTCCTTTTCGATCCAATAGCAAATAATATCAAGCTTAATATGGTAGAGAGAGAGAGATATATATATATATATATATATATTTACATTTCTTATGCTCATCAATGCTGCATTTATTTTATCTACTGTATAGTGTACAGTTATATTCTGAATCTATTTTCTGTTTGAATATATTTTTCGTTTGAAGGACAGCTGATTTTTCAGTGTCATTATTCCAGTCTTTAATGTCACATAATCCGTTAGAAATCATCATATGATGTTGATTTGCTGCTCAAGAAACCTTTATTACCGTATTATAAAAGTTGAAAACAGTTGTGCTGTGTCACATTAATTTAAGTTTCTGTGTTTTTCAGTCTTTGAATAGAAAGTTGAAAAGAAAATTTTTTGAAATGGAAATGTTACTATGATTATATAAATGTTTTACTGTCACATTGGATAAATTTTGTGCATGCATATATGTATGTGTATATGTGTGTATAATATATAGATATATATATATATATATATATATATATATATATATATATATATATATATATATATATATATATAACACCGTAATTCCTCAAATGAAAACAGGTAGTCAAATAAACACCGGGCCTTGTAGTGGCTGGGGGCATGGTCAACACGGACAAATAAAGGCCGGGGGGAAATTTGTGCAGCAGAGCCAGATAACGAACGTACACACCCACTGCCGGAGTGTTTCTCGTTCTCAAGTCAAGAACCGGTTGCATCGGTTTTCGGATCACCAGTACACTGAACCGAGAACCGTTTCTGTCTGATTATTTTTTTTTTATTATTATTTGTACTGATCCCAAACTTAACCAAAAGCTAATTGTAGTTAACCATTTATATTCTTGTCTTTTTCTTCAGGAGGAAGAGGAGCGGCGGCACCAGGAGATGCTGGCCAAACGCAAGGCTGAAGAGGAGCGAGAGAAGGCCCGCAAACTGGCCGAGGCCACACGTGCTCTGGAGCTGAAGAGGGAACAAGAGCGGGAGAAAGAGAGGGAGCGCGAACGAGAGCGGGAAAGAGAGCGAGAGCGGGAAAGAGAAAGACAGGCGGCAGCTGAAAAGTTGGTGGTCATTTTTTGTGCACTTGTTTGAAATGAAAGCATGGCACTCAAGAGTTACTAAATACACGTTTGTGTCTTTGTAGAGAAAGACTAGAGAGAGAGAAGGCTATTGCTCTTCAGAAGGAACTGGAGAGAGCAGCCAGAGAGAAAGAGAGGATGGAGATGGAGGAGAAGAGGAAAATGGTAAGGATTTTGTTTGTTGTTCTAATGACTTTTGTTATTTTTGTCATTTTAAAATTTGCAACAAGATGTGTAGATGGTTAGTTTTTCTATTTCTATCATGTGGAATGCCACTAGTCCCACCCCCTGGCTTAGTACACTTGTTAACATTCCCATAATCTTATCAAATTAGTTTGTTCCATTAACAGGAAGAGCAGCGGAAGGCTGAAGAGGAGAGGGAAGCCCAACAGAAACGTGTGGCTGCAGCTGCAGCCTCTGCCCCGGCGCCCCCTACAGTTACAGCACAGGTAACTACCAACACCTAAAGTCAATTGCCCTTGTTTTTTTAGGATTTATCATATCCTCAGATCCACCTTTTTCCTTAACGTGGAAGTAAGCCTATGGGTGAGGCTTCTGGATCATTATCCGCTATACGTAAATGACAAAAATAACACCTGTATCTGTTTGCACCAAAAACCAGTGTGTTCATAATTAAGATAATACACTAAAATAATATGACAAGACACCAATTTTCAATATCAAGCAGCAAAACAAACTGTTTTGTACAGTTAAAAATAGCTGGACGTGGATGAGACCGGTGGCTAGACCCATAGAAAGGTGGATAGTATTTAGTCATTTTGAGTTGGCTTTTACATGTATTTACATGATTGTACAATTGTATAATTTTTTTTTACTTTTTTCCATTTAATTTAGTAACTTATTTGAATGTATTAATTTTACCACTTTAACTAACTTCATTCAGTTAGTGGCTAATTCACAATTAAATTTTACTTAAGTTATTCGTGTAATTTATGTTTTGTTTAGATTTTTACCTAACAATATCCAAATAAAACTCAATTTAATTTGTGTGTAAACTGGGGAAATTATTCCAACCAGCAAGAATTCTGGCTCCCACTTATTGGTTCTGTGCCCATGTGGAACACAGAACAGTCACTTTAAGAAGTTACTCCTTACTGCCTCGTGGGGTAAGGATGATCATGAGAAAGGTGAGGGATCAGACCAGAACTACACTGGAGGAGCTTGTTAATGATCTTAAGGCAGTTGAGACCATATTCACCAAGCAAAACATTGGTAACACACTACACTACAATGGACTGGAATCCTGCAGCTTACGCAAGGTCCCCCTGCTCAAAAAGTCACATGTACAAGCCCGTTTAAAGTTTGCAAAGAACATACAAATGATTTATGGAAAGTTTGGGAGAAAGTGCTGCAGTCAGATGAGACCAAAATTGAGCTCTTTGGCATTAACTTGACTCGCTGTGTTTAGAGGGAGAGAAATACTGATAGTAACCCCAAGAACACCAAGTCCAGCATGGAGGTGGACACATTATGTTTTGAAGCTTTCTGCTAAGTGTACAAGACGACTTCACCGCATTGAGGTGCAAATGGACATGTACTGTCAAATCTTGGAGAACCACCACCACATCTCAGCCAGAACACAGAAGATGGGTCATGGATGGGTCTGTCAGCATGACTATGACCCAAAACATACCACCAGGGCAACAAAGGAGTGGCTCAAGAAGAAGCACATTAAGGGCATGGAGTGGCCTAGCCAGTCTCCAGACCTCAATCCTATAGAAAATCTGTGGCAGGAGCTGAACCTTTGAGTAGCCAACAACAGCCAAAAAACCTTAAGGATTTAGAGAGGATTCGTAAAGAGCAGTGGATCAAAATGCCTCCAGAGATGTAGACAAACCTGCTTTACCAACTACAAGAAACAATTTGCCTCTGTGCTTGCCAACAAGGGTTTCTGCAAGTATTAAGACTTGTTTTCAGATACTATATTTTACTCACTGAAATGCAAATCAATCTCTAACCTTTTTGTACTATGGTTTTGGTTGATATTCTCTCGCTGTACATTTAAAATAAACCTATCATACAAATTACATACACATAAGTGGGCAAACTTATAAATCAGCAGGGGATCAAATAAATATTTTCCCCACTGTATGTATGTATATGTGTTTGTTTTTGTATAAACAAACACATACACACACCATCAATAAGCATGTCAAATATGCTTGTGTAGATTTTTTTTTTGTGTATTATGAATAATTTTTCATTTTTTATTATTATTATTCATACATGCCTGCATTAACAGGTCTCTGCCACAAAAACACAAGCAGCTAACATGCTCAACACAACTATAACTAAAAGTTCAGCTTTAAAACAGACCGTAGATATTGAGGTAAATGCCTGTGCTTTTTTATTTTATTTTTTTGTACTAAATTCCAAGCATTTAATATATGCATCTAGTAAATATTTACTAAAACTCTTATTCCATCCACAGAACTCTGTTCTGAGTACTCCAGTTGGGAAAGGAGCTGCTCACAATAAGACCGTAGATCTCGGACCTGGACTCAACGTGACTGTGGACATTGAGGTGAGGTCACGGCAACTATTGTGTCTTTTTCCACCGCTGAAGGAGGGAATGTGTCAGAGAACATTTCTAAGCACAGAAAAGTTCCCAGAGAAGCAAAGAGATGAAGAGAAGCCCTTGTAATACAAGCAGAGTTCTTCTAACTTGAAGGAAAAAAACAACTTGATGTCTGGAACAGGGGATTTCTCACCCCATCTCTTGTTTTATACTTTGCAGCAATCGCCACAATCATACCAGATCACCCCAAAGGGCCAGAAAGTGAATGTTTTAGTGAATCCTGAAGATTATGGCATGGACCAGAACAGCGATGACTCAACAGATGATGAATCTGCACCCAGAAAACCCATCCCGTCCTGGGCTGAGGGTATGTTTATATGTAGTTACATTTTACGTTATGTTCCATCTGGACCGTCAGAACTCTGTTCATATGTTTATTTGAAAGTATTTACTGTATTCCCCTAATGTGACGTGTTTTTTTGCAGGTATGCAATTGCAGCAAGCCGTCATGAAGCAATATTACAATCCAATAGATCTCCATTCATATTTTGGAGAACCTGAACCTCCCAAACTGGAGGCGATCTTCAGGCGGACTAAACCTCGCTTCTTTAAACGCACTAGCTCTGCTGTCTGGCATTCTCCACCACGTTTGGGAAATCTGGGCAATTGATAAGCAGATGTATTATTATTTTTTTCCTACTTTTTTTTTCCGTCATTTTTATGTTTTCTTTTTTACTTTGAGCTCACTTTAATAAAGCTTTTAAAAGTCTGTATGTAGGTTAGACTGGAGAAGGAAAAGAGCAGAATGTGTTATTTAGATTACACACAAGATGATGCCCATTCTCAGTTTCCTGCTGCTGAGGGCTCATGTTTATTTTCCTGCTTTTAAAAAAAAAGAGAAAATGGGACTGCCTTGTCACAAATGTATTTAAATATAGTGTTAAATGTTATAAATTTGGAAGTGTACACGGGAGCTGCTACAAATGGGATGGAAAGATAGAAAATCTGGGGATGTTGTCCGTCTACAAAATTCACTTCACAGAGTGTCAGATTTACTCTGGACTGTTAATAAAAGGTATCATTTCGAAGTGTGTGTTTGTGCGTGTGATTTGAAAAGTCAGAAAACATGTTTGACAAAAAAAAAAAAAAACTTGAGGAAAAATTATGAATTGAAATGCTATCATTTTCTAATGTCTTTGTTCATTTGTGTCTTTCAGAGAGAGATAATACCAATTCCTTACATAATACCTAATTGGAATAGCATTGTGGAGAATATACCTTGGGAGAAAGTATGGACCTTGCCTCATAGATATCTGCTTACCAACCAAGTAAAATAAATAAAATTTAAGTTAATTCACAAATGTTACCCAACTTAAATTAGACATTGACGTGAGTTGCTGTTTTTGTCATTCTTCTGAAGAAGTCTTCATTCATTTATTTTGGCAATGCTCCTACACTGAATAATTTTGGTCAGACTTTTTGGCATTCATTCAGTGCTATTTTGTAAGTGACTTCTCTTTTTGTTTTCATTTGGATTGTTTGACCATTCAAAACAGAATACTGGAACATATTACATAATTAATTTATGTTTCCTGTTAGCTAAATTTCACGTTTATAAACAAAAGTTTACTGGCTATAAACCTCTTTTTTCTTTATTCAAATTGGACTTAGACAAATATGTGGAAACTATACCACATCCAGACTTAAGAGAGGGTTCGCGAATATTTGAGTCAGATCGCTACTTCAGAGCGGGTTCGCGAATCATTTGAGTCAGATCGGGACTTCAGAGGGGGTTCGCGAATCATTTGAGTCATCTGAATCATTTGCGGGATCGGACTTCAGAGCGGGTTCGCGAATCATTTGAGTCATCTGAATCATTTGCGTCATTTGAGTCAAATGGCGACTTCAGAGCGGGTTCGCGAATCATTTGAGTCAGAACGCGACTTCAGAGCGGGTTCGCGAATCATTTGCGTCATCTGAATCATTTGCGAGTCAGATCGCGACTTCAGAGCGGGTTCGCGAATCATTTGAGTCAGATCGGGACTTCAGAGCGGGTTCGCGAATCATTTGAGTCAGAACGCGACTTCAGAGGGGGTTCGCGAATCATTTGAGTCAGATCGCTACTTCAGAGCGGGTTCGCGAATCATTTGAGTCATATCGCGACTTCATAGCGGGTTAGCGAATCATTTGAGTAATATCGCGACTTCATAGCGGGTTCGCGAATCATTTGAGTCAGATCGCGACTTCATAGCGGGTTCGTGAATAATTTGAGTCAGAGCGGGTTCGCGAATCATCTGAGTCATCTGAATCATTTGCGTCATTTGCGGGATCGGGACTTCAGAGCGGGTTCGCGAATCATTTGAGTCATCTGAATCATTTGCGTCATTTGAGTCAAATGGCGACTTCAGAGCGGGTTCGCGAATCATTTGAGTCAGATCGGGACTTCAGAGCGGGTTCGCGAATCATTTGGGTCATTTGAATCATTTGCGTCATTTGAGTCAAATGGCGACTTCAGAGCGGGTTCGCGAATCATTTGAGTCAGATCGCGACTTCAGAACGGGTTCGCGAATCATAACGCGATCTAACAGGCACAAGCGAGTCTTTTAAAAACAGCAACAAACTTAAAATACAAATACACAAAATAAAAGTCATTTTATGCAAATCCACAGCTTTTTTAATCTACAGATCAAGCATTATAATGTGAGTACATAATATTGGAGAGAGTTTCACCATGCATCCTGCTGTATGGACGAGGTGCGCTCTATTTGAATACTGAATGGAGAATGATTGACAGCCGCAGAGGAGGGAAAACAAGGTTTCTGTAAATATATTAAAATATATTATATTAAATTTCTAAGCAAATCAAAAGCTAGAAATTAGAGAAAAAATTAAGTTGCCTACACTACCAGTGAAAAGTTATTGAATGGTAAGTTTTTTTAAAATGTTTTTTAAAGAAGTCTCTTCCTGCATTTATTTGATCCAGTGCAAATACATCTTCTGATGCTAATGGACACATCTTCAGTGATGTTCCTGGACTCTTTGAGTGTTTCGGGTCTTTCAACATCATACACCCTCATCCAGGCGACCCAGCAGTGGTTGATCAGACCACAGCCTGTGTCCAGTTGGCAAATCTAGCTACTCTTCCTCCATGTATCTCCTCTCTTTAGCCCTTGAGGCTTTTTCTGCTGCTTCACTGGTGTTGCGGATGTCTCTTCTCCTCCTCACCCCATCTATACCTAACAAGCTGAAGGCTCTGGCCAGGGATCAGGCTATAAAGCCCCTGCATCCTACCTCTATTGGGAGACACCTAGCTCTCCATCCGGCTTGTCTGTGCTCACTGACCAGTCCCTCGTACTTGGCGAGCTTCCTCTCAAAGGTCTCTTCCAAGCGATCTTCCCAGGGGACTGTAAGCTCCAACAGAACTACTTGTTTAGTGGACTCCGACAAGAGTACGATGTCGGGTCTTTAGGTGGTGATCACAACATGGTTGGGGAACTTGAGTTGCTCCAAGTCCACCAACAGTTGCCAGTCCCTTGCAGTGGCCAAGATACCAGCAGATGTTTTTGCGGCAGGTTTTGGCAACTCTCCAGCTCTGACAAAAGCAATGGCTTGCTTGGAGGGTCGGGAGCGATTGGCCCACTCGACTCCTGTAGCAATAACTTACGCAATGGCCTTCAGTACCTGGTCATGCCTCCACCTGTACTTTCCATCTCCCAGTGCCTTTGAGCAGCAACTCAAAATGTGCTCTAGGGTTCCACGCTTAGAGCCCAGTGAACCTGCTGGAGACTCCACTTTGCCCCATATGTGAAGGTTTGATGGACTGGGAAACACATCATATACCATAAATAAAAAAAAATAAAAAAAATAACATTGTGAAATATTTTTACTAGCATATTTAAAATAACTGTTTTCTATTTGAATACATTTCAAAATATGATTTATTGAAATTGCAAAACTGAATTTTTAGCAACATTATTCCAGTCAAATTATTATTCAGAAATAATTCTGATATTCTGATATGCTGCTCACAAACAAACAAAAAACACTTATTATGATAATGTTGAAAAGAGCTGTGTAGTATTTTTTTTTTCAGGTTTCTTTGATGTATAGAAAGTTCAGAAGAACAGCATTAAACTGAAATAGAAATATTTTTGTAAAATGGTGTCTTTATCATCACTTTTGGTCATTTTAAAAATCCGTGCTAATTAAGAGTATTAATTTCTATAGCCTAATTTGTTTTCCAAAAAATATAAATTAAAATTATACTGACTCTAAGCTTTTGAATGATATATTGTATAATGTTGCAAAAGGAAATACTCATCTGTTTTAAATATTGCTAATCAGCAGATCATCATATTAGAATGATTTATGAAGGTCATATGACACTGAAGACTCGAGTAATGATGTTTTATGTTATATTGTAATGTCTCACACACACACACACACACACACATATAATATAATATAATATAATATAGTGAGTGTGTGTGCGTGAGAAAATGACTACGCCCCTGGCTTAACGGATAATTATATTAGGATCTGCCCAGAATCCCAACGACAGTTCTGGTAAATTGTGTCAAAGGAAGGTCCAATACGCATGTGCAGGTTATCCTGGTTACAATCCTCGTGAGCGCGCACGCCTTTGGAGTGTTCAGTCGTCACTGACGGCGTCGTGCAGCCAAGGGACAACAATCACCAGGAGAACGCTGATTCCCTATCATAGGTCACTTCGATGCTGCGGTGACGTCACCACGTATGGGAACACCTCTGGTGTGACGAATGTCTGAAGCCCTATACCATCCCGCCAATCCTATTGGCCAAATGGCGCATAGCACCACCCTGCGCATGCGCGAGCATGATATACCTGGGTGCAGCGCGCCATTTCGCTCAGATTTCATTCCTTCAGGAATAGCGAATCATCTGTGCCCTATCGTCTCGCGTTCTCCAGCGATCTCTTCGAGCAGTGTTAACTCCTCTTCGCGGACGCGATGAGCTTTCGAAAATGTAAGGAGCCATGTACCAGGTACATCACGGCGGGGGACACTCATGACAGGTGCGTAGTATGTCTTGGTTTACATCACGCACAGGCGGCGCTTAGCGGCCTTTCTTCCTGTCCCCATTGTGATGGCCTGCGGCTCAGAGTGCTGCGCTCCAGGGTGGAAGTTTTCTCTAATGTCGCCCTCGAGTCTAACCCCCGTCAGGTCACCTCTGCGACTGCCGAGGCACCGCACGAGGCGAGGGCCTGGGGTGACACGTGCGACATGGATTTTGTGGACAGCGCAGCGCTGGAATATTCTCCACATCGCTCGCTCTCCCCTACCCTGCTGCAGAATAAAACTTATACTGAGCCCGTCGTCTTCTCTAATGAGGATTTACTTCCCACACCGGAGGCATGCACCGCCATCTCCTTCGGTTGTGGACGCTATGACGACGATGTTTTATCCACCGCGGCCTCGGGGTCTGAGGACTTCGCGACCGACACTAGCCCTCTTCCTCCTAGCGGACAGGAGAGGCGTGTTTCCCCCTCCTACAGTGAGCTGTTGGATGTGGTTTCTCGTGCGGTGGGAAAATTGGGGCTAGACTGGGAGGTTGACAAGGCCGAGGCCCAACCTTCTTCCAAGCTGGACGACCGTTTTTTAACCAGTCGGACACCTACACAGCCCCGGAGGCCTTTGCCTTTTTTCCCGGACCTCCACCAGGAGGTTTCGAGGTCCTGGAAACAGCCATTTTCGGCGCGGATTACTAACGCCGCGGCCGCGGATTTCGCCACCGTTTCTGATATGGCGAACCATGGCTATACTATGATGCCCCCGGTGGAAGAGACTCTCGCCGAACACCTTGCGCCTAGTTCGGCCGCGGCTTGGAAGTCTCGCCCCCTTCTTCCTTCGAAGGCGTGTCGAGTCACGTCTAGTTTGGTGGGTAAATCCTACATGGCGGCTGGTCAGGCGGCTGCGTCGCTCCACTCTATGGCGGTCCTTCAGGCCTACCAGGCGGAGTTATTGAAGGAATTGGATGAAGGTGAGGGCATCACACCGGAGGCAGTTAAAGAACTGCGTAGAGCTACGGATTTGGCGCTACGCGCTACCAAACATACCGCTCGTGCAGTGGGCCGTACTATGGCCGGTTTGATTTCGGTTGAGCGCCACCTCTGGCTTAATCTCACCGATATTAAGGAGAAGGATAAATCTTTCCTTATGGATGCCCCTGTCTCCAGGGATGGATTGTTCGGTGAGGCTGTCACGTCAGTAGTGGAGAAGTTCAGGGCAGCGAAACAGCAATCAGCCGCTTTCCGCCAGCTGATTCCCCGCAGACCCAGGGAGGTCGAACGCCGGCAAGCGCCCGCGCGTTCTCGCTCAACCTCCTCTCACCGCCAGCGAGCAGCCTCTCGAGAGGAACCCACACCCATGGCGCCTCCTCGTAAGGACTGGGGCCCTAGGGTTTTTCCTCCGGCGCACCAGCGTCAACGTAAGCGTTTGAACCTGACCTCGACGGCTAAAGCCTCTCGTTCTCGGGTGCCGAATAGCAGCTCCTGATCTTTCTGCTGCTTGCCAGGGACTGTGCCCTCCGCTAGAGAGCGCTGTCGGACCGCTTTCGCGCATCCCACACTCTCATTGCAGTCCCCATGCTCAAACATTGATTGTCTCGCCGCTAACAGCGCCTCGAGCAACATTGGATCGAGCTGTAATGACAGACGCTCCCTCAGACACTCTGCGCAATCCTGCTTTCGGAGTTCGAGGGACGACTCAAGGACCCTACACAAACGGCCCGTTTATGACGGCTCACACAGCCGCCGCTTTTTCGCTAGCGGCAGAGCCCGATGTTCCATCTGTTGGCCTAATTCCTGCCGTGGACACGCTTCAGGATTATACTCAACGGAACGCAACGACTCCGGCGCATACGCTTCCCCGGTGCACGAACACCACGGGTTTTTCGTGTCCGGTCGTTTTAACGCGTATGACGGCGTTGCTGGGAGCGGAAGCTTTGAAACCGTTAATATTGTTTCGGGCCGCGTGGGAACGCTTGCCCGGCATTCCTCAATGGGTGTTACGCACGGTTTGTCACGGATACACCATTCAGTTTCGGAAAGGCCCGCCTCCTTTCCGCGGAATTCTTCCCACTACGGTGAAGTCTACGGAAATGGCGGTGCTGCGACAAGAAATGTCAGCTCTGCTGAGCAAAGGGGCTATAGAAGAAGTACACCCCTCTCAGATGGAGACAGGTTTTTACAGCCGTTATTTCGTGGTACCGAAAAAAGACGGCGGGTTACGACCCATTCTGGATTTACGCCGTCTGAATCTTGCACTCAGACCGAGCAAATTCAAGATGTTGACGGTGAAAAATATTCTGTCTCAGATCCGACCAAGCGATTGGTTTATTACGATCGATCTGAAGGATGCGTATTTCCATATTCAGATCGTCAAGAGACACAGGAAGTTCCTCAGATTCGCTTTAGAGGGCAAAGCGTATCAGTACCCGCGTTCTTCCCTTTGGCTTGGCTTTAGCGCCCCGTACGTTCTCAAAGTGCATGGACGCAGCTCTGGCCCCGTTGCGGCTCCAGGGCGTTCGTGTGTTGAACTATTTGGACGATTGGCTGGTGATAGCGCAATCGCGGACTCAAGCACACTCTCACCGAGATCTTGTGCTGAATCATTTAAACAGCCTGGGCTTACGAACAAATTTCAAGAAGAGTGTTTTAACTCCCTCTCAACGGATAACTTTTCTTGGAATAGATCTAGACTCTCGCGCGATGACAGCGAAGCTTTCTCTCCCGCGCGCTCAGTCGATTGCGTCATGCGTGCGGCACTTCAAAGCGGGTCGCACGGTGACGGTGAGATTGTGCCTCAGGCTCTTGGGTCTAATGGCAGCAGCATCCCCCGTGATTCGTCTGGGATTGCTTCAAATGCGCCCTTTTCAGTGGTGGACAAAAAGGCGGAATATTTCACCCCGTTGTCTCCCGCATCGCACGATTTCGGTGACACGGCGGTGTGTGATGTCGCTGAAAATTTGGATGTCAACCGAATTTCTCCTGTCAGGAGTTCGATTGGGAATTTATGCTTTCCGAGAGACTGTCACGACGGACGCGTCTTTGACTGGTTGGGGAGCTGTGTGTCGAGGGCGACCAGCCCACGGAGTGTGGACAGCGGCTCAGCGCGGCTGGCATATAAACAGACTGGAATTACTGGCAGTTTTTCTGGCTCTCCAATATTTCTCGGATCTGCTGATCGGCCGTCATGTGCTACTCAGATCAGACAACACAGCGGTTGTGTCTTATCTGAACCATCAAGGAGGATTGCGCTCTCGCCCCCTGTGCAGGCTGGCGAGGCGTGTTCTTCTGTGGTCTCGGGACAAGTTTCTCTCGATCCGGGCCATTCATGTCCCCGGACGATTGAATTTCGGAGCGGATCTGCTATCCAGACAGGCTCTGGAACAGGGAGAATGGCGATTACACCCCCAGACGGTGGATCTTTTATGGCGGATATTCGGCAAAGCGAAAGTGGATTTATTCGCATCGAGCATGACTACGCATTGCCCGCTATGGTTCTCCCTACGCTCCCCATCGCCCCTGGGCGTGGATGCGTTAGCTCACAGCTGGCCCAAGACCAGTCTGTATGCTTTTCCTCCGATTCGTTTGATCCCAGCGGTATTATGCAGATTACGCCGGGACAGAGTGGAACAGCTGCTGCTGGTGGCTCCGCGATGGCACACGCAGCCGTGGTTTGCGGATCTGATCAGTCTGCTAGCGGGCTCTCCGTGGGAGATTCCCATCAGACAGGATTTATTATCACAAGCACAGGGGCTGATTTGGCACCCGAGGCCAGATCTGTGGAAACTGTGGGCGTGGCCACTGAGCGGAGTGCGTTAGTATGTCCCGGTCTTTCTGCTGAAACTACTGAGACTATATTGAGTTCTAGAGCAGCTTCTACGAGACGCTTATATGCTTTCAAGTGGAGACTGTTTACAGCCTGGTGTGGTAATCATAATGTGGATCCAGTTTACTGCCCAGTGGCTTCAGTGCTGGAGTTCCTCCAGGAGCGTTTCTCGGATGGCGTTACACCAGCCACTTTAAAGGTTTACGTGGCAGCCATTTCAGCTTACCACGAATGCATAGGCGGTGCCTCTGTGGGGCGTCATCCATTAGTTTCTCGTTTCATACAGGGTGCGCGACGGCTGAGGCCTTTCCGCCCTGTGCGAGTTCCTTCATGGGATTTATCCATTGTGTTGTTAGGTTTATCAGGGCATCCGTTTGAGCCCTTGGAGACCGTATCGGATAAAATCCTGACATTGAAGACACTTCTTCTCATGGCTTTATCCTCCCTCAAGAGAGTTGGGGATTTACAGGCTCTTTCTGTTTCACCCTCATGCATGGAATTTGCACCGGGCTCTGTGAAGGTGCTGCTGCGGCCCAGGCCTAACTATGTTCCTAGGTCGCATCTAACCTCTTTCGCTTTCAGTAAGTGTTCCTGGAAGCTTTTTCACCTGCTGAGGCTGGATCAAGAGATCTAAGTCTTTGCCCTGTGAGAGCTTAAAGACTTATGTGGATCGTACAGCCCCTTGGCATGAATCTGACCAGCTGTTTGTCTGTTTTGGACATATAAAGTAAGGGCCATGCGGTTACAAAGCAGCGCATGTCCCATTGGCTGGTGGAGGCAATTTCTTTGGCCTATGAGGCGCGCGGACTCGCTTCGCCCTTAGGAATTGAGGCTCATTCCACTTGAGCTGTGGCTTCTTCTCAAGCTTTTCTCAGTGGATCTTCTATGGATGATATCTGTGCTGCGGCAGGATGGTCCTCACCGAGCATTTTTATCAAGTCCTACAGTCTGGATGTGAGGATGGCCCCTGGCTCCCGGGTTCTCTCCGCTTGAGCAGTTGCTTCCTCGGATCTCAGTTATCAGGTACGTCAGGCGTTTTGGTATATCGTTCCCATACGTGGTGACGTCACCGCAGCATCGAAGTGACCTATGATAGGGAACATCTCGGTTACGTATGTAACCTTGGTTCCCTGAATAGGGAACGAGATGCTGCGGTTCTGGCCGTTCCGTACCTTGATAACTCTTCATCTTCAGTCATGAAATCTGAGCGAAATGGCGCGCTGCACCCAGGTATATCATGCTCGCGCATGCGCAGGGTGGTGCTATGCGCCATTTGGCCAATAGGATTGGCGGGATGGTATAGGGCTTCAGACATTCGTCACACCAGAGGTGTTCCCATACGTGGTGACGTCACCGCAGCATCTCGTTCCCTATTCAGGGAACCAAGGTTACATACGTAACCGAGATGAATCACGAAGGTACGCTAGCGATTAAAAAACGCGTATTATTAGAGTAAACAGAGCTGTTTGAGTGATGATTGATCACTGGTTTATTGTAGCTACTCGTTTTGCTCGTTTTTAACAGGTGCAGTTGACGGTCACACGCCCAGTATAACTTAGTCCCGCTATTTAAAGCATTTGTGAATTTACGCGCGACTAGCGGCCTGGTATTGATTAGCTCGACACACATTTACATATTACATAACATTACTTCTTCATGTTTTGAATATTGTAGTTATATGTTGTATAAAAGGAAAATAAAATAAAAATGTTAATGGCGAGAGAGAGAGAGAGAGAGAGAATTTAGTTTGATGTTGTCCAATTTATTGAATAACATTGCTTAGGTTTAATTTTGTAAAGCGCATCTTGATAGCAATGAACACGTGTCGGAAATGGGCTCTGAACAATGCCAGACAGTAACGTTAAACACACTGTCAGCACGTTACTAAGATACTCATTTTAACGTGATAACTGGTCTGTCAGAACTTATTAAACTAAATAATTATTGTGAAATAATACAGGAAGACGCCACACCTTTTGTTAGCATAAATCTGAGCACTGTAGGTGTGGCCGTGGCTAGTTATCACGTTTTACTCCAGTAAAATGTTTAAATAATCATTTAAATCGTTATTGCCATGGGATACAAATCAAAGCGGTTCAAAATTAATTGACACCATAGTAGGGAATGTTGTCACAAATGAAGGAGAAAATTGTCTCAATGGGCAAAAATATTAAAAGTAACAAACCTCCAACCATAGTCTAGACAAACAGTCTAATTAATAAATTATATAATATTTTTTTTCTTATAAACAAGTGACAACTTGCCCCACCCTAACACCCTAACAGTGCTCTGTACTGAGATTGCACTTAAGTTAAAAGCTTTAATTTCCATTTTACTCTTTCATTATGTTTGAATGTGTGTAAGTGCAGTATAAATGTGTTCATTTGCTACCCTAACCATTATAAAGACATGACAGTGCTGGAATTTTAGTTTGGAAAGTGGGACCAATTGAAAACTGAAATCATGCTAAAGAAAACAAGATTTATGTAATTGGAAGCTCGACTCAAAACCTTTTAGTTACTGAGATATAGTCGCTGTGACAAATGCCCCCTGTCTCTTTTATATGTATTTATATGCACTGACACACTTTTAAAGAATATTACATTTTTCTAAATCCAATTAGTAGAGCTATTTAACATATGCCATGTTAATCAGGAAAAGTTAATGTAGCTCAATGTGGAGAGTGTAATTTTGTGCTTTGAGTAATTCCTTCATTTGTCTTCAAGAGGTTAACAGTGAAACATTTTGTTGATTTGGACTGCCCAGCTTTAGTTTACCTACTGCACATTCTAAAGCTTTAAATAGTGTCTTGCATGCATATATTTACACAATTTAGAGAATGTGTTTATACGTTCTACAAGAAGTTGATAACTGGAGTCATATGAGTCATATGTCCTCTTTAAAAGTATGATGAAGTTTAAAATGGCTAGCTGTCACAGATACATTAATTTGAGATGCCTTTTAAGGCCCGATTAGACAAAACATATTTTTTTTGCAGTGAGAAGCACCTTTTTTAAATTGTTTGCTATGGCAGTGAGTCTGCCATATGGCTGCAATGATGGAGGAGAAACTTGTGGTGGCTGTCGCGGGCTATCCGGAGCTGGCTTCTATTAATATGACAGTTTAGTTAACAACACACTAGAGATGTAGAGAGCACGCTATAAGCTAATCCTTGATTAGACTGACAGGACAGCTGATTTAGTGGTTTCCTAGAAACATAATCCACAGAGCACTGCTCTTTTGTAAGTAAAAAAAATCAACTACAAAAAGGGGCAAGTTTTCCAAACTTGAAAAACACGTGCTGATTGGGGCCTAAGAGCAAAAATATTTTGATCAGAAAATACGTTTCTGTTTCTGCTGGTCACAGCCTCTCTCCTGACTTTCTGTCAGTGGTAATGTGTGTAAATGAAATGTGAATCCAATGCTGGGTTCACACTGCATGATTTTCAAAGTAATTGGATTACTGCTCTTTTCACACCGCATGACTGTCTGGGGTATCATATAGAATAGTTGCTGTTGTATGCACACCACATGATGGATCAGTGACAGGTCGTCACGCAGTACACAACTTTTTATTAGGAAGACTACAAATTTTGTTTCACTACCAAACACAAACCAGAATGGAGACAGGAAATAAGGTAAGATCACACAGGAGACTAGTACTATCTCACAAGAATGGGTTTATTTCTGTCAAAGGTAACACTTTAGAATAATGGTCCATTTGTTAATGTTAGTTAATGCATTAACATGAACAAACAATGAACAATACATGCATTACTGTATTTATTAATCTTTGTTAACGTTAGTTCATGAAAATATAGTTATTCATTGTTAGTTCATGCTTATTCACAGTGCATTAACTAATGTTAATAAGCACAGCTTTTGATTTGAATAATGCATTAGTAAATGTTGAAATTAACATCATCTAAGATTAATAAATGGTGTAGAAGGATTGTTCTTGCTTAGATTGTTAACTAAAATAGTTAACTAACGATAATTATGGATCATTATTCTAAAGTTTTACCCTGTCAAAAACTGTGAAGGAGAGAGTGGTTGCTTGTGATGTTCTTTTGGTGGTTTATCATGACTTTCCCTTGCCCTGTATCATCTTCTCTCATTTGTTGTAGGTCATTACCAATGTCATTTCCAATTAAAACCTTTTTCATTTTGCCAGAATGTGTGTTGCTGACAGGTCCAGATATTTAGCATGCCAAATATCTGCGACACATTGGCGCTTCTGTTAGATTGTGTCATTGATAATACACAATATGCGATTGTCACTCATGTGCAACAAGCACCAATTTGCCTCCATTTCAAGCATTTGTCTGTGATTTCTGAAAACTGTCAGTGAGTGAAATTCAGGGCTAAAATAGTGGAGTGTATGCCTGGTATAAGTGAAACACTATTTCGAAAATTATTGCTTTTCATTGAACCTTTCTCTCTATTTTTCAACAGAAATGGGTCGCCTAACAGTGCTATTAATCTGTTTGGCTCTTGTGGTATCAGTTGTGGCCAGACGAGGGGGTGGAAGTAAAGGTGGATTCAGTTGGGGGAAAAGTGGGGGAAGCTCATACAAAGGTGGAAGCAGCAGTAGTAATAAAGGTACGTCATCACGTGGGACACACTCGTCCCCTGGAAACTATCCTCGCCAACCTCAAGTACCAAACCAGAATCCACCCCCCTACCCTGGTACTGGAGGTGGGTATCCAGGGCAGGGCAGATATCCACCAGCAGGCTCTAACCCAGGTCAAGGATACCCTAACCAAGGCAGCTACCCAGGGCGTGGTGGTTACCCGGCCCAAGGTGGTTACCCGGCCCAAGGTGGTTACCCGCCCCAAGGTGGTTATCCAGCCCAAGGTGGTTATCCACAAGGTAACTACCCGGGGCGTAGTGGTTACCCAGGACAAGGAGGTTACCCAGCACAAGGTGGTTACCCAGGAGCAGGTTCATACCCCAACAGGAACCCTGGACAAGCCGGAGGATATGGAAATCCTTACCCAGCTGGAGGCTCTTATCCAGGTTATCCAGTCCGGGGAGGTTCCAGCCCTAATCAGTTTGGTGGAGGTGTTGCAGGAGCAGGTGCAGGTGGATATCCTGCAGCGGCACAATATCCTTACTGGAATCCCAACAACAAAATCATGAGCCCAGGCTACGGTGGCAACTACGGTAGTTATGGGTATGGCGGCAGATCACCTTTTGCCCAGTCAGTGCATAACATGGGTATGGCCCCTTCATATAAATCACAGGGGTTTGGCAAGCAGGCGATTATGGCTGCTGGGGCTGGAGCTGTGGCTGGTATGGCTCTGGGATATGGCCTCGGAAGTTTCCCTCGCCCCCGTTTCCAATTCCACAGCCCACAGGAGGAATACTATTACAATCACTACATGTACAGACGTTACGGCCAACCTCCTCCTGACGGTAACGTGAACTCTAACTCTCGAGGTGGAAAACCAGGCAATGCAGGGTCGACCTCTGCAGGACAAGGAAACATTAACCCTCATGACATCTTCCAGAATCCTCCACCACAGTCCTATGATAGCTTCATGGACAAGTGTGTGAAGAGGACAGACTTGCTCCGAGGGAAACCGGAAGGAGGATCGAGGAGATCCACTGACTTTAAGGCTCAAGAAGCAGAAGTAGCCAATGATCCTACTGGTGCTCAAGAAAATGCCACAAGCAACAACAGCACTGCAGAAAGAAACACATCCAGAAGCTCTTTATTTGTAACCTCAAAGCCACCCGAAACACCCAGTCAGCCTCTAATGCATACCCAGGAAAAAAAAGCAGAAGCTGACGGTGATTATGATGACACTGTTAGCATTATGGAGATTGGCTATCCTATGCTAATTGAGCAAATGAAAGCACGACGTTGTGTCGAGCTGTACATGGTCTATGCGGAACAGCATGCAGAAAAACAGGTGCAGGTTCGCAGTAACCTAGATGACAAAACTGGCACTGGTGGCAGTGACTTACCTGGACCATTTGGCCATGGAGTCATGCTACTCTTTACTAGCATTCTGTCGCTCATCTTCATTTCCCTTCTACACTGAAATTCTGGAAAGGGTTACACATGAAGCCATTGAGTCAGAAAGAAAAATGGATTGTTCGCACCCATCAAATGTTATCTGAGGAATTTGTCTTGGATGCTTACAGACTCTGGACAAGGTACTCTCGAAAGACTAATTGAAGATTCAACAAAGAATTTCTCAGAATGACTCCTGTAAACTTACCCTACTAAATTGCAACATGAGCCACCTAACAATTTGTCATGTGCCCACATTTCATAGCAATTTCCAAAGTAGCAAAAAACATTTGCATACATCTACTTGCATACAACTACTACAATATTCACCTTCTATCACTGCCACCTTCTTGCATGTGTTTTGAAGAATAAAAGTTTGTGTTCAATGACAGCATAATGCATGAACCCTTTAATATCTCCAATTTAAACAGAATTGAGCATGCCATTCGCATTTAACTTATTGTTTTCCACTGGCAACAGCAATAACAGCAAACCATGATTATTTTGTTTTTAACATGGAATGGTGACTTCCAGCTCTGTTCACATGATAGCACTCCTACTTGTGGAAAATTTAGTTTTGTAGTGTTTTCTCTGATTGTTTGGAATGATAACTTGGGTATTAACTTTCTACTGCTGTATCTATTTATTTAAAATTTATTATCATAGGCAATTTTAATTTTTTTTTTTTTTTTTTTTAGTTTTTTTTTCCTCCAAGAATCCACTACTGTTAGTTTTGTTATTTTTACTTCTTAGGGGCTGTTCACAGTGAACTAGGGATGAGCGTTTTCCGCAAATATCACATTCGAATATTTGAGCTCACAAAAGACGAATATTCAAAAATTTGTTTATTTAAATTAAGTTTAATGAGAGAGACATTATTTTTCAGCAAGATTTATAGTTATACACAATAAACTTGAACTTTACACTACATCGTGTTTTGTAGCTGAAAACCTTTAACAATGTGTGCAAACAAACAAAAAAGTACAGATTAAAAGCAAAACAGAAAAAGGTAACAAAGAAAAAACGTAAAAGCAGCCTGCAGCAATTAGGCTATTGTACAGAATCCTACATTTAACTTTGAAACTTTTAAACTGTCAGCAAATCTTATTTATTTTTTTTATTTTTATTGTTTTACATGTTATTGTTAAGGAACACAGGCATATCAACATGATTGGGGGAAAGTCGGCTCCTTAGTCTGTTAAAAATAAGGCCAGCTGCAGAGAAAACATGCTCAGACGGCACAGACATTGCCGGGACACACTAATAACGTTGTGCTAAGCGTCTAAGTTTTGTGAAGCGCTTCATGTTTTCGTTTCACCACTGAATGGGATCCTCATCTGGTGGAATACATGGCTCCAGCAAGAACTGTTCCCACTCATCTCGGCTGTACTCTTTGTAATCATCACAGATGAACTGGCTCTGCCTTTTCCGACGAGTTGCGCGCATCCTCTTCATCGTTGGTGGTGACGGCTGCATCCGTGCTACTCGCATCAAGGAAAATGCTCTGGTAATGTTCAAAAGAGATGCTGCAACAATGTTCTTGAATTTGGTCACTTTCTGTGATTTCTCCACTGCTTTTTAACTCTATATGTACAATAACAGCCCTCTTGTCAGTTTTATTCATATTAGATGTACAGGTACTATGGCACTCATGCAGTTGAACTCAAAGGGATTAGATAAACATTTTTATAAAGCTGGATCTTTAACAGTTACTCTGTGCTGTGCTTTCTCTGAATATTACTGCTGAACATTAAAGTAGATTATCAACCTAGCATGGCACTTTGCTAAATCATTTATCTAGGAGGCCTGTGGCTACCACTGGATGATCAGTAGGAGGCAAAACTTAACGCCTTTATTATTGCTCAGCTGCATATCTATTGTTATGCCTTTGAGATGTTGTGAATGTAGAAAATGTGTATAATCTTACCATCACTGTGATTAAAAGGATTAAATGCACCTTAGTTCTGTGTCTGCCTTTTTCCCATTTTAAAATTTCAGAAAAATCTTAAGGATGAAATATTTTTTAACCTTGTTCTTGAAACCTCTAAATTTGGCCTAGTGATTGTTCCAGTTCATGTTAATAGATAATTTACTCCTTTTTTTTCAGATGTCACGTAATGTCCAATGTAAAATTTGGTCCCTGAAGCAAAAGCAGTTTTTCCTATTATGGTGCCAGGTAAGCTGAATGTATACCTGTGTCCAGTGTGTTGTGATCATTTCCCTTGGTGGAGTCATTTTGTTGTTTTTGTCTTTTGATAACCGTTCAAGTGTACTTGATATCCTCATGTTGACACATGCAAGATAGTAGCTGACTCATAAGTGACCTAATTATACCCTAAGTGGAAAACAGTGGGCCTGTTGTGGTTATAAGACTATGAGGAGTGACAAAATACAGATACTGGTCTAATTGTGTTAAAACATGCAAAGGTGAAAACTGTCAGAACCATTTATTATAACCAGTGTTTTGAAATCCAAATTAACCCTTGGGAAGAAGACTTCAGCACAACAGTGGATCACTAGAGATGAAAATCCCTTGTTTGGTGCTCATTACTGTGGTTAATCAGGCATATACACACAAAAACAAAGATCACAATATGTTTCTGTTAATGATGCAATTTGAGACATGACACGAGACACATGCCACAAACAGGACACTGGTAGTGATAGAAGACTAAAGATCAGCAAAAGATTGTACAGTGAAAACACATTTTTCCAACTTAATTGAAAACGATAATGTCAAATAAAAGGTTTAATTGACCAGTGTTGGTTCTAATTGGTCAAGGTTGTAAAAATCCAAGACAAAGTCTTGTTGGAGTCTTGAAATCATGGTATTGTGAACTTACAAAACGGCATAAATGGATGACAATGTATAGAGTTTTACCACCAGTCCTGCACTCCTATAATCTTGATGAACCCACATACACCGTAAATGTAACTATCATATCATATGTGGCCCATATGGGGTTCCTAGAGCAATGGTTGCCAACATCTGGAGGGCTACTTTTCTGCAGACTTCAGCTCCAACCGTGTTCCAGCACACCCTTAGTATAATGTTAAGCACTGTGATAACCAACTGTTCTAGAATGCAGCAGCCAGAGTGGTCTTAAACGAGCCGAAGAAACCTCCTGTCACACCTCATTTCATCAGCTTGCACTGCCTGACAATAGTTCCTGATAGCATCAGAATCAAGGTACTGACGCTTGCCTACAACACAACCAGCTGGCGCTGCACCAAAATGGCCTACCTACACTTATAGTTCAGACCTAAGCACCCTCCAGACGTTTTCCTTCTGGAAGTGAATGTGGTGCCATCCCAAAAGGCACAAAATCACTCTCTCTGACCTTTTCCTGGACAGTTCCCAGCCAGTGGAACGATATGCCTATCTTAATCCGAGTAGCTGAGTCTTCGGCCATTTTCAAAAAGCATCTAAAGACACATCTTTTTCACCATCACCTGACTAATTAATAATAGCACTTACCTATTCTGTTCTAATTTATCTATCTCTCTCTCTATATATATATATATATATATATATATATATATATATAGATAGATAGATAGATAGATAGATAGATAGATAGATATATCATATATATATATATATATATATATATATATATATGAAAGAGACCTCTTGCTATGTGTACTGACTAAGTGAGACTTGTCACAGCACTTGTATATTGTTGTTGCTCTCTTGTTGGTCTGATTGCTTCTACTTTGGATAAAAGCATCTGCTAATAGACTAAATGTAAATAACCTGGCTTTGGTGTGTTTAGGGATGTAGCTAAACTATTAAATATTATTTATAAAACATTGGAAGAAAAGTACCCAGATGCATTTTTATTGACACGTGGCTATCACATGAGACTGTAAAGACAAGAAACTAACAAAACAAAATCACAAATGTAGTATACTGAATTTCATTAATATTCACATTAATACTATATAGAACATAACTTTCTAACAATCGCAAAGTAAATTTATATTGAAAAGACTTACATACCCATGCAATTTCATAAGCCCTACACAGTTATTATTAGTCACTTAGCATTTAGCTTCAGGTGACCAGCTCAAAAAACAAAACAAAAACAAAGGAGCTCACAAAAGACAAAGGAGCAGTACTGAGCAGAGATGGTTCATATATTAGTCTACTTCAAAGTCACAGGAAAGTAGTAAAACTCGCTGGAATTTTTGCTGCTACAATGTTACGGCTAGTGTTGCTTTGTAGCTATTGCATGAATGTGCATATGATATCACACTATTTTTTTGTATAAATATTTGTTTAAATTTTAAAGGAGTAGTACACCCAAAAATGACTATTTGTGCAAGATTTACATTTGAGACATAAAAGATGTAGGCTAGATAAATACGAGTCTTTTCCTACACAGTAAGACAACAATTTTGTTTTTTTTTTAACAACCGTTGGGTTACACACATTGGGTTAATTGTGCTGGGTTATCTTAAAATTTGTTTGGTATTTTTTTTTTCGTCGTTTAATTATAAGATTATAACCCAAATATGGTTCCCGCTTCACTCCGGTTCAAATTTTAACGGTTCAGTCAGCGACTCAGCGGACGTCAGCGGCAGCCTGCATGATTATTGCAGGTAAATCGCTGTAAGTAACTGTTAATATAATTGTATTATGTATATAACTGTTATAATATTAATAATGTGTACCGAGACGTTAATTAAATCCTAAAACTATTTATAAAATGATGTTTTGATTCCCCTTAGTATTTTCTTCTTCCCCAGAATAACTTATCAGATCGATTGTAAATGAATATGTTATTCCCATTTGCCCACTTGCATTAATAAATTAAAACATTAGCTGAAACATTATCAAAACAGTTTACAGAAGTAATACTTAAGTTAACGTTAATGAAAAAAACGTCTGGTTAAATGTGAAACGTCGCCGAAATCACTGAAATTGAAATAAGCGTAAAGTCGTACCAGCGCCCGAAATTTACATACAACTACAACAGACGTTTAATGAGGGGAGTGTAAACAAGCCATTCGACTTATTAGAAGTGTACCAGAATTATTTGAGTGTTACTTTTAAAGTAAAAAAAAAAAAAAAAAAACATTACATACAGTTGTTTAGCCATGCATGTTGTATTAAATCCGTTACAGAAATAATAGAATAGCCTGTAATTTTATATATATATATATATATATATATATATATATATATATATATATATATATATATATTCTTATAAAGTTATAACAATTTTGCATTAAATGTTAAACATTAAATATGTTAAAAGGACTCTGGTTATACTAAACACGTTAATATGTATGTATGTATTAGATAAATGGATTCCTTTGTAAAGGACAGATTACAACAGTGGAACAAGGTAAGTAATTATTTAATTTAGTAATGTTTAAGAGATTTTTTAAAGACTGTATCCTGGTTTCTCTCAAGACTTTCTCCCTCTACCACCAAAAAGGAGTTCTCTGCCACAGTTGCCTGTGACTTGCTCATCAAAGGTCCTAAGCATTAAAGGGTTCGTTCACCCCAAAATAAATTTTCTGTCAATATGTACTCACCCTCATGTTGTCCCAAACTCTTAAAATAGTCAACATGACTACAGTGGTTCAAACTTTATGTTATGAAGCGACGATAATATTTTTGTGTGTGCAAAAATATCCACTTTATTCAACAAATTCTTCTGTCTCCCGTCATACTGCTATGCTATTTTCATTGCAGAACTCCAGTGTTTACACAGAACTCAGTCTCAGTATTGGCCGATGCATGCGTGTGATGCTGACAGAGGAGCCGGTGTTCAGATGTAAGTACATGGAAGCTCTGAACTGCATTCACGACTACATCAGCTGTGTATGTCAACGGTTCAAACAGTTAAATAAAGTTGTTATTTTTGCTTTGTTTTTACACACAAAAAGTATTATCTTCTATACATAATAATAAGGTTGAACCGCTGTAATCACGATTACTTTCTTATTGGTCATTAATAGCTTTCTGGACCTTGAAAGGTGCAATGACATTGCTCCCTATGTGTGGTTCAGAAACCTTTTGGATTTAATCAGTGGGGGAGTGGGGGAATGAGCGACAGGTGGGGAGAATAAGCTCGTGATCTGCACAACCCCGCCATGATTAGCGCTGATTGCCCAGACCACGAGCTACTGAACAGACAGGACAACACAGACCACAGGGGAAGCTGAGACGGCACCCTGCACCGTGACAGTACCCCCCACCTCAGGGACGCCTCCTGGCGTCCCCGGAGGACTCACCATGACGCTGATGAAATTGATCAATGAGAGCGCGATCCAGAATATCGCGAGCCGGAACCCAGCATCTCTCCTCCGGACCATAACCCTCCCAGTCTACCAGATATTGATGACCTCTACCCCTACGCCGAACATCAATGAGCCGCCGTACAGTATAGGCAGGCGACCCCTCGATGAGCCTAGGAGGCGGAGGGGCAGAGGTCAGGGGCTGAAGGGGGGAGCGAAAGGCGGGTTTAATCTTCGAAACGTGGAAAACCAGGTGGATCCTTCTAAACTGAGGGGGTAATTTGAGCCGAACTGACACCGGACTAAGCACCTTGGCTATGATAAACGGTCCAACAAATTTGGGTCCCAGTTTATGTGAGGGCAGTATGAAGTTAATGTCCTTAGTAGACAACCAGACGCTCTGACCACACACGTAAAGTGGGGGCTTAGTACGGTGATGGTCCGCCGATACCTTGTTCCTCTCACCAGTCCGAGTGAGGGCTTCTCTGGCGATCCTCCAAGTACGGAGGCATCTCTGAATAAACGCATGCGCGGAGGGAACAACGGCATCGGATTCTTGAGAGGGGAATAGAGGTGGCTGGTAGCCTAAACAGCACTGGAAGGGAGACAAACCCGTAGATGAGACCGGAAGGGAGTTATGCGCATACTCTACCATGGTCAACCTGGAACTCCAAGATGACGGTTCAGCAGACGCCACACAGCGCAGGACTCTCTCCAAATCTTGGTTTGCACGCTCGGCCTGACCATTAGTCTGTGGGTGATAACCGGAAGATAGGCTTGCAGTCGCCCCCAGCTGTCGACAGAACTCTGTCCAAAACCTAGACACAAACTGGGGACCTCTGTCAGAAACCACGTTCACCGAGTGGCCATGAATACGGAAAACGTGATCTAAGACCGTAGTCGCTGTCTCCCTCGCTGACGGCAATTTGGGGAGGGGAATAAAATGGACCGCCTTTGAGAACCTGTCCACCACAGTGAGAACCACCGTCTTGCCCCTAGATGGAGGCAAGCCAGTCACAAAGTCCATCGCTATGTGTGACCAGGGCCGCGAAGGGACCGACAACGGTTGAGTAGATTCTGTCATGGGGTGCGTACTGGACAGAGGACTCAGATGCAGAGTTAAGAAAAGGAGAATCTTTATTCTCGCCACAAAACACAAAATTACATTAAACAATAACGAAAAGCTCTGGCGCACACAGATCTCCGAGCTGGCCGGCACACTGCGGACCACTCGCGCTGCCGGATCTCCGAGTTACGGATCCTTTTGCACAAGAACAGAAGGTGAGACTGATACAGAGAAAGACAAAACAATCTACTCACGAGCACAGACAGAAAAGCAGAGACATATAAAGGGAGTGGGGGAATGAGCGACAGGTGGGGAGAATAACCTCGTGATCTGCACAACCCCGCCATGATTGGCGCTGATTGCCCAGACCACGAACTACTGAACAGACAGGACAACACAGACCACAGGGGAAGCTGAGACGGCACCCTGCACCGTGACAGTAGGTTTTTAATTGGTACAGCATGTGCATGTTTGTTTTGAATTTGTTGCTGTATGTGCACATTTCATTTGTTATGAATATATGTACTAGTGCATATTTGTGTTTTGAATTTAACATGCAGTATAATTTATGTATATTGTAAGTGTATTTTTTTTATTTAATGTGTATTTTGAATATGTGTACTTGTGTTCTACATGTTCACTTGTGTATTTTGAATTCAATATAGGCAAATAATTGTGCATATTTATATTAAATAATAGGCTCAACAATATTGAGTACATATATTGAGTTTTTTTAAAACAGATTTATTGTTTTTCTACTTAAAATTGGTATTTAAAACAGTGTATTTTATTCATTAAAATGATGTCATGAATAAAAGTTAATAGTTAACACAACACTTTTAGTGAGTAATAGTGCTTGGTCCAGTGATAAAAATAATCTGAATCAGGAGAGAAATATGCAGATCAAGAGCACCATTTACAAGTGAAAACATTCCAAAGCAGTTCTGAACAATTGGATTTTGATGTGAGGAAACATTATTATAAATTATGGACTGGTATTTTAGCCAGAAGAGACTAAGTTAAAACACATGTTTGGTTTGTTTCTTAAAACATGGTCCTTTTTGCATCACAATATATTAATCAGTGATGTGTTGGCGGACCATCAAAATAAAGTGTTACCATGTTTTTATCAGCTGTCTGGACTCTCATTCTGACGGCACCCATTCATTGTTGAGGATCCATTGGTGATCAAGTGATGCAATGCTACATTCTCCAAATCTGTTCTGATGAGGAAACTCACCTACAGGGTCTGAGGGTGAGTACATTTTCAACAAACTTTAATTTTTGGGTGAACTATTCCTTTAAGATTTTAGAAACCTATTAGTGAGCAGTGTTGGGGAGTAACTAGTTACATGTAACGGCGTTACGTAATTTAATTACAAAATTAATGTAACTGTAATTAGTTACAGTTACTAAGAAAAAATGAGTAATTAAATTACAGTTACTTATGAATTTTTTAACGATTACAAAGGGGATTACATTTGAATATTTACACACATCCACATACAGATTTAACTGATTTCTTTCCCAAATTGCACTGACTATTCTAAGACATACGCCTAACGCCCTAATAATTTCCGTGATGCGGAAACACAGTCTGGTTCGTAGAATCCAGTCAGAAAAATGGAATGCTTAACGCGGACGGAATATGCCACATTTTGGATGACTAAATCAAAAGTAGGTCAGTACACTTGAATCAAAACATGACATGGACTGGTGTCTGTGAATATCAAGCCCCCAAAATGCAATATATGACTCCTGCACGTTCAGTTGAAATTAGGCGCGGACTGGACACCGGGAGAACCGGGACAATTCCCGGTGGCCTGCCAGCTTCCTCAGTCTTCCTCAACTTGTCCCAATATTTTAATATCATTATTGTATAATTGCCTGCCGAATGTACTAAAGCGATCATTTGCTAATCCGCCATTTGATAATTAAATCTCTAATAAATCTGTTAGTCGTGACTCGCGCGCTCTCCGCGCCTCCGCCAAACGGTTTGGATCAGACTCCAAGTAATCAATGCGAAAGAGAGATAAAAGAGTGGACTGTGGAAGCGCACAGCTGGAACAGAGAAGCAGAACTACTGTTCAGGGTTTCAGGTCAGTTTAATCTGTAAAGAGGCTTTTTTGACACAACCCTTGCGAAAATTAACATTTTATTATTTTACTATAAATCCAGTGAAAATGGTTACTATTGTTTAACTGTGGTAACCAAAAATGTAAAATTATTTTACAAATTTATTGATTTAAAAATAAATACGAATCCATTTGCAAAACAAAAAACCATACAAGGTTATTGTACTTTTATATAGGCTAATAAAAGCATGGTAAATTTTTGTAAGGGAAAAACATGACTCATGTACAGTATTAGGATTTTTCTATAAATATATTGTAGTATTCTAGAGTATTGTATTGTAAAGTACAGTTTTGTTCAATCTTGAGTATTAAGATGGATAACGGGGCAAAATAATGAGACTGAAGAGAAAAATGGAGGTGAAGGTGCCGTTCAGGAGAGAACTTTTAATTATTTGACATGTCCCCATATTAAAGATTTAAACCTTTTTTTATGTCAGGTCCATACAAAAAATAGTATTGTCCATGAATTTGTTTGTATGAGTTTGAATTTTCCATTCAGATTTTTTTTTTCCCAGTCTGCCCCTCTTTTTTTTTTTTCCCAGTCTGCCCCTCCTGTAAATTAATGGCAAAGACATGCAGTTTCATTTACTACACATAAGGCCTACTGAAGCTCGCAGTGTTTTCAACCTCTGCCGTCTCAATATATGAGTACACGAGCACATACACATAATTTCTAGAACTGCTCTGTCACTTCATGCATTTTACTTATTTTGAGAAAACTATCATCATATCATATATAAAGAGACAGCAGTTTAAAAAAAAAAACACCAATGTTTCAGGAGTTTATTAAACAGCATATGACACATGCTTATTAGATAACTGTATTTGAGTTGATATATATGCTTTTATTTATTATAATGTTCACAAATTTAGAAAAGTAATCAAAAAGTACTCAAAAGTAATTAGTTACATTACTTTAATAAAGTAATTGAAAAAGTTACACTACTATTACATTTTAAACAGGGTAACTTGTAATCTGTAACCTATTACATTTCCAAAGTAACCTTCCCAACACTGTTAGTGAGCAATTGATCATATAAACAAAAAGTTATTATCCTCTAATTCTTATGCTCTATTTTAAGTTTTCATTTAAAATCTGTTTAGCATGTTGTTTTGATCCTGATAATTTCATTTTATTTAATATCTGTCCCGTGAGAGAACTAGTGAGACCACCTTCACCTTCGCGCACATTTATAAAATACATAAAAGCGTGCACCCATGTACGCTCTCCTGCATTCGAGTACATGTCAGCTATGGCTCTGTTTTTTTCTTGTAACTGTATTTACTGATACTCTCATCACTCATGAATATTTCTGAGAGCAGAGCGGGTCTCGGCACAGTGATGCCTCTAACTAGTTTAGAGAATGTGCTTTTGTTTCTCTTCAATGTAATTCTCGCCACAGTTATTATTTTTATCAACGTCTCCGTGTTTGTTTCCATCGTGATGAACAGATCACTTCGCAGCGAGAACCGCTTCATGTACATGCTCAGCACGTGTCTCAGTGACATCTGCACTGGCATCTCGTATTATTATGCTGGAGTTATGGATGTACGTGATAATTTTGATTCCCCGACTCGCACTTTCTTAATCGTTCCCACTTTTCTGGGTCTGTCCTATATGGCGATTCTGGCCGCGCAAGCGGACCGCTACCACGCGGTCTCCGCGCCTTTCAAATACTCGCAGCGCATGACGCGCAACAAAACCCTGCTGGTGATTCTGGCCTACTGGGTTTATGCTTTTCTCATAGTGGCAGTTAATAATTTGGTTACTTTGGGGGTTGCTAAAAGAGTTACGAGCTTTGGCACTTTTGTGGCCAACATTTTCACCATCATTATCATGATTGGGTTGAACTTCAGACTCTTCTTCATCGCCAAATTTCAGCTAGAACGCGAACCGCCGAGCGAGGAACTCGACAACAAGCGCGCGTCCATTTATCTCATCATAATAGTAGCTGTGTGTTTTCTGATCGCCTGGTTACCCATTTTTCTTCATATTATTGTGTGTAATTTCGCTGGGTCTACTTGCTATACGTTCAGAAATGAGGGTTCAGACCCCCTGCGCATTTTACCAAGAGTGAATGCAGTTCTGACACCTTTATTGTATATCAGAGGCTGTTCAGCACTAAGGAGCACACTACTCAACAAAGTCTGGAGACCCACGTGCTGCAGGAGGAAAGGGTAATCTCTCCAACACTCTTGGCCTCTTGCACACATGGAGTTATATGAATGATTTTCTTATGAAAGAGTTATGAAAGATGGTTATTTTTAAATTAAACTAAGACAAAAAAGACTGGACATAATTTTAATTTACTAAGTTAATAAAATTATTTTATATTGTAGTCGTAAATGTATTGGTGTATGGTATTTATATTACTATACTTTAAATTGTTAACATTATATTAGATATTATTTATTAATATTGTTTATTATATTAATAAATATGTTACCCCTTTTTCTGCCTGTCCATATGCTGACAAAGAAAAAACAGCTACTCGAGTCAGTTATTGGTTGCCTACTATTATTTTTTGATGACACGTGACATTGTAGCAAAAAATATATAAAGAAGTGTAACAAAACAGAATCTGAAAATAAATGTATTAAAAACAGAGTTTCTCTCTGCTCATGATGATGAAGTTGGGATGTGACAACATCTGAAATAACACAACTGAGTTTAGAGTTATAGTTTCTTCAAATTGTTTAAGTGAAAGCATTTTGTTTAAAGGCCAAAAATAACAGTATGGGAAGCATTCACTATGTTAAAATTATTATTACATTTTTTTTTGGACTGGAGATGTTTATGCATAAACCCAAATAACAATGAAAATGTTCAAACAATATGGATCATTAAAAGAGGATAGAAGAATCATTTTAAGAAAGAAATCTGTATGTTGAAAGTGTTGGATGGTTAAGCTCCAGAAAATGAGGTGACTTTAATGGTTACATATTTGAAAACATGAATAAACATCCTCTAACACAAAAACTATTTAGCCAATATATATATATATATATATATATATATATATATATATATATATATATATATAAAGAAGTACACCTTTACATTCCTTTCTGGAAGAGTCATGACTGGTTAGGCAAACAAACAGCTGTCACTGAAGGACACTGGATATCTGCAAAGCTTTTTCCACTTTTTTCTTTCTCAGTGTGAACCCCCTGTCCATGGAGAAGAATGGAGTTGTCGTTTTCACAGGCTAAGGCAGTAAAGAAAATAAATCAAAAGATCAAGTGCCATTCTTGATGTTTTCTGGATTCTTTAACAACAATACAGTCACATTTATATCACAAGATATTACAGATATTTGAGTGATATTAAAGATAGGCTATATCACAGATTGGCCTGGCAGGGATGTACAGGCCTCCCAGTTTGGGGAAAACTTCAAATTGTCAATATTTTTTTAGAGAGAGATTTGTATGCCTCTTCCCCATTAGACATTAATATGCAATATTCTACTTGAAATGGAAATAAAAAATACATTTACATGCATCTTTGAAAGATTTAATTGTTTATTTATGAATTCCACGTGGCATCGTGATACTGCATCTTATTATTTTGACTTTGGTGTCATCTTTAAAGAAAAAATACCCAAAATACAATTCAGAAATGCTGTCAAGGTCTTTTTTCAGTGTTCGAATTGTTGCAGGTTTAAATTATCATAAAAGAAAGGTAGACTAGTAACTATATTAATTTAAATAAATATACGGATGGCTAAGTGAAGTGTTTTTGTCATTTGATGAGATCTTTGTTATGATTCCATGTAAATATCAACCACGTGTAAAAAAAATCAAATACTAATAAAATACTACTTCTGCTCTTCTGTGCAAAAGACTGACAGGAACAGCTTTCTGAGGTGATGGTAAAATCAAGACAAATTATATCAAATTTTTTGAAAATAGCATATTAGTGATAAAACACTAGTGAAGGTTAGTGAAAAAACAGTGAAGGTTTATTTAAAAGAAAACTATAAAGAGAGACAGCAGACCCAGCGTTTCTGCTCTTCAGATCCCGTTTCCGAATCAGGACATGTAAGTGGCATAAATTAAGAAACTATAATTAAATTAAAGGTGCTGTAGGGAACTTTTGTAAAAAATTTTTTTTTACATATTTATTAAACCTGTCATTTTGTCCTGACAGTAGAATATGAGACAGATAATCTGTAAAAAAAAAAATCAAGCTCCTCTGGCTCCTCCCAGTGGTCCTATTGCCATTTGCAGAAACTCTATCGCTCCAGGTAAAAAATAACCAATCAGAGCTGCGGTCCGTAACTTTGTTTGTGTTCAAAATGTAGAAAAATGTATATAATAAGCGAGTGCACCATGAATCCATTTTCCAAACCGTGTTTTTGGCTTGTCCTGAATCACTAGGGTGCACCTATAATAAGTGTTTATATTCAGACTATTTTAGATTGCTTCGGGGGTACCGCGGCGGAGTAACCCAGTACCTTTGTGATTCTTCATAGACATAAACAGAGAGAAGTAGTTCCGGCTACGATGTTCTTTCGCAAGACGCAAGCAGTTCTGTTTATTAACCACTAGAGCGTCAAAAGTTCCGTACCGCAGCTTTAAATCTTATATAGATTTTTTTTTTTTTTTACGTATTTTCAATAGCATTTTTTTAAAGCTGATGTGTTAAAAGTATGTGGTAGGGCCTAATATTCTACATTTTAGAGGATCATTATGCATTTTTTTTTTAGCATTAAATTGACCTTCAGTGTATTTAGTGGGCACTTTCATAGGATGAGCGTGTGTAAGGCTGGGCAAGACTTAGAGTTCCCTTGGCCATGGGTCTGGAATGAATTCTTTCTCTTATCTCATCATTTAGAAGACAACGCTTCCACACCAAAGATGAATTTTTACAGCTTTTTGTGTTTTCAGTGTTATACACTCGGAGGCGCTATTACACATCTCAGGGGTGTGATTCTTCCGGAATAATCCAGAAATCCGGCTTTTCTGACCTGAAAATGATGCTCTCTTAAATCATGCAAAAAAAATAAAAATGCAATGGGTTGGGTATTGGTAAACATAATGATCGCTCACCGCTGTCAATGTTTTTTGTGCCTCTGATTCATGTCATGTCACGCCACAAGTAGTTAGGGTGACCACCCGTCCCGCGTAGCGCGTGCGCGCACAGCGTTTGAAGCCCAATTCATGCGTCCCACAAATTGAGACTGTGTCACGCATAATCAATGCTTGCTCAAAAAAAGTTGGTCGCTATATCTGGAGTCACCAACCCGTCGATCGCGGTCGACAAGTCTTGGAAGCATTTTAAGACGATCGCGAAGATTTTTCAAAATCTGAGAAAAAAAAGGTGCGAGCCTCCATGCGAGTAGGGAGGTGCGAGCCTCCGCTGACTGCACGCGCACCTCCCGAATCAGATGAGACATTTATACTTGACACAACTGTTTTAGACTGAAAACAAACCAGACCATACAACTGATTTAGACGCGGGTGCCGGTGTGATAAGATGTACTAATATCCATCTGCTCGGGCCTGATTGTTTTAGGCCTGTAATTGATTGATTATTGAGGTAATAGGGATGGCACGGTTCGCTGAAAAAAACCCAAACCGCTCGGTTCACCACACACGGTTCGGCACGTGCTTCAACTTAACAAACATTCAACTTCAACAAAAACATGAGAAGAAAAAAAACCCTGGACAAATCATTCACTCTTGTTCAACGCGAATGCTGTATATGAGCAGTAATTTATTCCGTCATCACCTGGGTGCTGATATCTGTGTTTAAACTAAACTCATTTAAGCTTTGTCAGAGGCAGCGAGTTCGCGCGCGCAGTGAGAAGATTTGTGCATGCACTAATCTGAAGTGCGCAAACCTGCGCCTCAACACGTGCGCAAATATAAGATCTATATTGAGCAACTACAATTCATTTTAATCCTATAATTATATATTATAATTTATTTAAAGTTAATAAATTGTAATGAAAAATAAACAAAATGAAATAGCTAAAGTAAATCGTAAGTGGAAGTGCATTTGTCAATTCTGTCATGAGCATATGAGCAATTACACATGTTTAGGGGAATAGGGCATTATTAATATATAATTTAAGGTGGTATGTGCTAGAAATGGGTAAACCACTATCAGTGAGTCTGCCCACGGGGTGGGGGCACCACCGCGCAAGGCAGTGTCCCACATTGTCCCTCAGAAACATACCCCTTGTCCCCCCTTGGGCTTATTAGCAGGTGGTCACCCTACAAGTAGTCCAATCATTTGTTCATGATTGAAGTTCAAAGTGTAATGCGCAAACGCCCAACCGCGCCCAACCATCTGTTCACGTGAACAGCTTCAGTTGACTGAAGACAGTGAACACGGATGATTCATGTAAGCAAATCAATAGGTAACTTGCGTAACCCTGGTTCTCTGATAGCATTAAGTGAGGTGTGTCACTATGGAATACGCCCCTTCCGCGTATTCCTCAGAAGCCCAATTCCATTATGCCAGCCCCAGTTGGCTGGCAGACATGACGTTGTGTCAGGGAGTGGCTCCCTATTCTCTGTATAAAAGGAGCGACGCAACGACATTATGACATTCAAAACAAGCACACCTCTTCCTCGCTTCACACAGCAAGGAGGGTGATCTGGTGAAACACCTCACTTAATGCTATCAGAGAACCAGGGTTACGCAAGTAACCTATTGTTCTCTTTCAAGCATATGTTTCGGTGTCTCACTATGGGATATCCTAACTCCCGTATTGCCCGATAGCCTGTCTCAAAGTCTCCTGCCAACCAAAGAACTATTGCTGGGCTGGTTAACACTTAAGATCCAATGCTCAAAATGGCATGTGCAAACGTTTGAGCTGAAATATCCAGTTTATAGAACCTCGCAAATGTATGCGGTAAGGACCAACTTGCCAAAGCTTACAGCAGTGCCGTCTTAAGCGATTACGTGTCTAGCCGCGCACAAACACTCAAACACGCCCCATTTACATTCATAGAGTGAATGAGTGGACAGGGCCCCAGAATTCTGTATAGTTTTGATAACAATGTCTGGCAGACCAGCCACATTCATATTTAACCACTCACTGGCCAGGCCCACAGTGTCAGGCGCTCTGGATGAGGATGAAATACCCCCCCCCCCCCCTCCGCCTGTGACAGCAGATCCCTGCGCAGTGGCAGGGACCATGGCTCTGCGTACAGCATATGTATGATCTCCACCAGCCAGAATTTCCCTGGCCACCGCGGAGCTACTAGTATCATTCTCAGGCCCTCCTCCTTCACTCTGTGAAGTGCTGGAGAAATCATTGCAATCGGTGGGAACGCGTACAGGAGAACGCGAGGCCAGAGGCGTGCCCTGATCCTTCAGAGAGAAGAACAGAGGGCATTGAGTATTGTCCTGCGACGCGAACAGATCCACTGTCACTCTTCCAAATATGCTCCAAATTTGACCAATCACTTCTGTGTTCAGCTTCCACTCTCCGTAAAGGGAATTTCCCCTGGTCAGCAGATCTGCACCCTGGTTCATGATGCCTTGTACGTGTGTCGCTCTCGCTGATAAAAGACTGCCAATGCTCCACAAAATCAGTTTGCATGCCAACATGTGTAAAGGGAGTGATCTAAAACCTTCCTGTCTGTTTATGTATGCCACAACTGTAGTGTTGTCAGAAAAGGAAGAAAATGCTTCAACGTTAGAAAGACGGCCAGCATTTCCAAGTAGTTTATGTGACAGTGGCTCAGATGGGGACCCCATCTCCCGTTCACTGCCTTGCCCTTGTGAATGCCCCCCCAGCCGGACAATGACGCGTTCGTCATTATGACCTTCCTGGTCTGGACAACTCCCATCGGCACCCCTTGTACCAGAAAGCATGGTTGCCGCCAGTGACGCAGTGCCAAGACTGCCGCTGACATCACTGTCACTCTCCTCCGGGAATGCTGTAGCGGGTTTAGTCTCAGACGAGCTACCCAGCGTTGAAAATCTCTCATAAATAGTCTGCCAAAAGGAATGACTATTAGAGCTAAGGCCGTCAGACCTAGTAGTCTGAGGCATGTGCGAAAAGAAACATGGTTCCCTTTCTGAAATTCGGCCAGCCATTTCATAAAATGTAATACTCTCTCTTCTGACAGTCGCGCTCTGAATGTCACTGAGTCCAGTAACAACCCCAGATACGTTATTGACGGCCTGGGAACTAAAACACTCTTTCTGGTGTTTAATTTTAATCCCAGTTTTTGTAATGTTCTAGGAGCATGGCTGTGTGATCTCTCGCTTTGTGCTCTGATTGAGCTGTCACCAGCCAGTCGTCTATGTAAGTAGCGAGACGTTTAGAATGAGTGTGCATTCTGAACTTGTACTTCCTTAGGTATTTGTTCAGTGCACAAAGATCCAATATGGGGCAGAGAGCTCGATTACCTTTTTTTGGGACTAGAAAATATCTTGAGTAAAACCCACTGTGACTTTCATCGGGTGGAACCACTCTTTATTGCCTTTCTGTTCAACAGGGAGGTAATTTAGTCCTGAAGAACATGTTATCAATGCTCCCCGCACCTGAGAATAAATTATTCCTTTTAACTGCGGGGGAGAAGTGACAAACTGCTGTCTGTTACCATACTGAACTGTTCTCAGCACCCAACGGGACTGTGTGCACTCTTGCCAATAGTTTAATTGCAGCGTTCCGGCGCCATTGTGTGGCCGAGTCGAAAACGGGTTTGTGGTCTGAACTGCGCATGCGTGAACACTTAGCACTTGGACAGAGTTTACGTGGTTCACCACCTTCAGCGGAGCGATGACTCCACAAGGTGGTGTTACATTGTGTTCTGATAAAGTGTTTTGCAACATTTTTGGGGGCATTATGTTTTACAACATTTGTGGGGTAAACCATGAAAACTTTATTGAACTCTGAGCATGTAAAGTGCTTGTGACTAGTGGGTGGGTGTACACCATGGATCCTCAAATCTTGTCCTGGAGGGCCAATGCACTGCAGAGTTTAGCTCCAGCGCTGAACAAACTCAACCAACCTATGATTTTCTAATGATCCTGAAGGCATTGATTAGCATGCCCACGTGTTTGATTAGGGTTAGAGCAAAACTCTGCAGGAAAGTGGATCTCGTGGTCCAGATTTGAGGATCCCTGGTGTACACCATTGCACCGTCTATCGTTATCTTCACTGCTCTGCATCCCCTGGACCAGCTTGGGTCTGGTTTCCCCACAGAATATCTGTAAACATCTGAAACTGTTTTCTGCTGAACGCTGAACAATTGAGGGTCTGGGACTAGCGAACGGGGGCTGTGAGCCCACATCCCTCAGGAGACCCCCTCAAACGGCCTTCTTCTTCCTCATCACCTGGGTAGGGCGAAGGGCCGTCTGAGCAGTCGCGGGCAGATAATTCTTCCCCACTGCCTGAATAGCACATCTCTGAAGACGGAACGAGAGATCTGTGACAACACAGTTTTCTTCCCACTGTGTCTGACTTGTCGTGTCAGACACTTCGTCTTGTAGCTCTGCCTGGTATGCCGTGAGCAGAGAGATCCCATTCAAGGCCCAGACTGAGAGAGCGACTGCTTTGTAAGTGCGCTCCATCATGCTTGAATGGAAGCTGTCAGAAGCGGCCCGCTTTTAATGGCAATGTTTGATTCTCAGCTGCAGTATGCTTTGGATGCAGATGCGCTGCGACTAAAAGCTCCATGGGGGGCATGCAAAGAAGGTCCTCCTTCTCCATACCCTCCACGTCGAGCACAGACCCCCTTGGACGGGCATTTTACTAGTAAAAGGGTTGTCCTTCCAGGTGACAGAAACCTATTCCTAAAGCTCTGGAAAGATTGGAAAGGAGTTGCCTTGCTGCCCGTTTAGCTCTTGGCAGCCTTTTCCCCTCATAGCACGACTTTGCAGTCTCAGCTACTACGGTAGGCCATGGAATGTTGAGTTTCTCCACAGCATGTTTGCACACATCCTGCAGATCCACACTAAGAAGTGGTGAGGATGGTGCCCTGCCCGCCTCCTCTGTGGATCCCGCCGTAACAAAAGGTTGTGCCAGTTGCGCAGGGAGGAGAAAAGAGGAATCCTCGAAATCCTCCTCCTCTTCACAGAGAAGGAAATCCGATTGCCCCTCTTCCTCAAATTCAAACGACGCCATGTCATGTCTGCCAGCCAATTGGGGCTGGCGTAATGGAATTGGGCTTCTTAGGAATTCGCGGAAGGGGCGTATCTCATAATGGGACACCGAATCGTAGGCTTGAAAGAGAACCAATATATTATCTTTCATTTTTATATGCAGGTCTTGTAGAATTTAACCAATCTATTAATCATTTTTGTCATGATTCCATAATATTAATGTTAAACAATTCTGTAACGCCATGTTAGTTATTGCTTACTTCTAGCTAGAAAGCTTAGCAGCTTCTACAAGGCTCGAAATTGGCAACATTTTTGTCGCATATGCTCCTGAAATTTAATCGGTACGACCTAAAAATATATTTGGGAGTAACGTTATATGTGCGGAGCATATGAGCATATCTGTCTACTAATGACACGTCCGATATATCTTAGCTCTGAAGAGTGATCTCTACGTGCTCTCTAGGTTACAAACGCTCGCTGCTACTCCACGCGCTTTCCCCCAAAAATTTACTTGACATGAACTCGTTCTACGTGCTACTTAAAGAGCCACACAGATGGGAAATCAAAAATGACCTGTATTACAGTGTATGATGTAGCTGTCCATCTGTGTAAACAATGTGCAAAGTAATTAAACCAAAAAGTACACGATTTATAAAGTTATTGGCTTCTAAAGTAAGGAGTCGACTCTGAATCGGTGAAACGAGTCGTTATAGATTTCAAATCTTTTGCCCATCTCTATGTACATCACTAGAACACTGCATAATAATCTCAGCCTACTGTCTTGGGAGAAACAAAACTCTGACCTGCCCCACCCCCCACACAGACGCTCTGGTTGGTGTGATAGCATCATGTCGAGGAGACAGTGTGTTTTTAATTGTAAAGGCAAGTTTGTTTTATTTTCATTTGCAAAGAATGAAGATCAGAAGAACCAATGGCTAAAATTCATTTTTACCACAATACCAGAGCAGTACAACAAATCCCTTTTGTATGTGTGCTGTCTGCAGCCTTTGTCTGCGCTGATCTTCATTAGCAAACACGTCATTAAAATGAAGTGTAACTCCGTAAATACTCAACGAAGAGACATGAGAGAGATATCTATAGAAAGCTTGACATGTCTACTTTAAAATTAAACAAGTGCTGCCGAAAATATCTCATATATTCTGTGATAAAGTAATCCATATGAAAACAACACGATGTCTGTTTTTCACATCTCCCTTCATTATATCTAATGTGACCACGCCCCCGCGCTGAACGCGCTATTCAGATTCAAACTTTTTTTTGTAATTCATCCCTATGAATTTTGCCTAGTCTTTGAAGCATATTTCCCACATTACTCCTTTTAGTATTAGTATTCTAATTTGTTTAGATTGTGAATTGGTGGATTTTTGTTTAATGTGAGCCAAAATCATCACAATTAAAAGAACCAAAGACTTAAACTACTTCAGTCTGTGTGCACTGAATTTATTTAATACACGAGTTTCACAATTTGAGTTGAATTACTGAAATAAATGAACTTATATTCTAATTTACTGAGATGCACCCGTATGTAAAAAGATGTATATGATAAATAATGTGATCATCAGCAATAGCGAAAGAAAGCGATTTACTGAATTTATGCTTTGATGTGATTAACCAGGCAGAGCAAAAGTGCTTATAGTCAATGATCATAACACTGCCCCATCTGTTAAATTTAGTTATGATCATGGTAATTGTCTCAGATAAACTAGTGACCCAGAACAGTGACACAGATAAAGTGACGAAAACACATGAATTTGAAAGGTGTAATACTTTTGAGTAGATTGATGGATGTGCTTCATGCCAACACACAAACACGCACATTAGGACTTAGGACTTGCAGACAGTAGACTTAATGTGTACAAACAAGTGTGATTTTGAATCATTTCACTTATTATAATATTTCATGTGTTCTTAATCTTTTATTTAAACCTGGTAAACAGGTTTGTTAATTTTTTATGTTGTGCCATTTCTATCTTAAAATTTCTGTGACTTTTTATTTCACATGTTTATATTTCTAAACAAAAAATGGGAAAATAAAAAAATATATATCTAAAATAACATTTTAAATATTTGTCACACTTTAATTTACACAAGTCAACAAAAACAACACATAAAAAAGGACATTGTAAATTCATATTTAAAAAAATCACTTATCAGTTACAGACAAACACAATGTCATCTTGGCACGTTATATAATTCATCAAAAAAATATTCAGTTAAAACACAAGCAATAATACATTTGCCCAAATAAAATGTTATATTGTTTCAAGACGTCAAGTGGGGGAAAAGGACAGGGACATGAAACTGCTCATAGAGATTTAACTTGTGCTTTGTAAATTCACAAATGTTTAGTGAATATCTTAAAAAGTCATGTTTTTTTCACACAACTTCTATATGTATAGTCTTCTCCATATTCTGTGGGTTCACTCTGAGAAAAGAAGAAAAAACATTTGCAATGTGTCAAAAAAAAACATAAAATGTTAAATCAGGAAGAGCAAAATTATGGGAGGAAATATGGCTGAGTGAGATTAGTCAGGAAAGAAGTGGGTGATTAATTGATGCACAAGACTCGTTGGTAGGCTACTAGCAGCTCCCCATTATATCATCAGTCAGAATACTATGCTAAAAGACATCATCGATTTTAAATTACCTTAATAAAATTAGCAGACATATACTCACATGGAGGTATGAGGAGCTAAAGCAGACAGCAATACAAAAATATGAATCACAGTCTAATAAGGCAATAGTGTGTTGGTATTAGGATTTTTCAATAAAGATATTGTACTAATTTTGAAATTTAGGCACTTGTGTTTTAAAATGTGTTTTAATATATTTGTATGAAATAGGTTTGCTAAATATATGGTGTTTAGATTATATTAAGATAAATAACATTCTGTGCTAACAAATTGCAATGAGGTGGTTGTTTTGTAACGAGGGGGACACAGTTATGTCCATAACGGTAGACCTGCTGGTGAAGAAGTGGCAGAAAAAAGGGAGAGACAAAGAGATTGGGAAAAATTAAGAAAAGGGAAGTGAAGCTGCAGTTCAAGAGACAACCTTCAATTGTTTTCTATGGCCCCAGACTAAGGATTAGATCTTTTTACGTGATGGCCATACAAATAATAGGTTTATCTGTGGTATTCCAATTTATTGGTGTTTAGGATGGCCTGGATGAGTGTGAGATTTCACGGCCTGAAATTGCGTCCCAGTTCAGCCCTGCCTCACCTCGTGGCAAGAGGCCTTTCTATGGACAGTTTGCATGTCTGTGTGAGCGACCCCACAATCCAAAAACATGCAGAATAGGTGAACTGGAGGTTTTAGTGTGTGTGTGTGTGTGAGTGATCTGTGGCCCTAGACACTGAAAGCAGGTTAGAAAATCTAACAAAGACCTGAGATGACCAAACACCTGAGAAGAGGTGATGACAACCCTCAGACAACATACAAAACTAACACATTTTGCTATAAATCATTACTGTTAATAGTGTTCACCATCTATTTGATTACAAGACATTAACTGACTGCTTGATTTTTACCACACAATTCTTCCATATGGACGTCAACATGAGATCAAGACCACTGATATTACTAAATATATAACGTAAAAACTAACATTTTCTGTAAAGCTGCCTTGCAACTATTTGCATCATGAAAAGTGCTGTACAAATAAACTTAAAAAAAAATGATAGATGGAAAACCACATCCTTTGACCCAGGACATTTCATGACTTTCCCAGTCATTCATCATTACTGGATAAGGATTTCATGTATTAATATAAATAGACATAGCTGTTTAGAAATACTTTAAAAAGATAACTTGTTTACCGTCAGGCTTATAAATTCCTGTTATTTTCAGTTTTCTGTGTGAAAGTACATATGTGAGTGTGTGATGGATTTACCCTTTACTCTTGCAGCATGGTATTCTCCAGACTTTAATCATTATGATGCTCCTGAGTGGAGTACAGCCTCTGATGTAAAGTAAAGGTGTGGTGACTGCATTGAGACGCGCCAAAATGCGCAGGGGGTCTGTGCCCTCATTTTTGAACACATAGCACGAAGACCCTGCAAAATTGCACACAATAACATGAAGAAAAAGGGGCAACCACGCGATCAGAAAACACACGGCCACTAATACGATGAGATAAATGGAAGCGCGCTTGTTGTCGCGTTCTTCGCTCGGCGGTTCGCGTCCTAACTGAAATTTGGCAATGAAGAACAGTCTGAAGTTCAACCCAATCATGATAATGATACTGAAAATGTTCCCCACAAAAGCAGCAAGGAACGTCACTCTTTTAGCAACCCCTATAGGCACCAGATTATTGACAGCAGATATCAGAAAACCATAAACCCAGTAGGCCAGAATCAGCAACAGGGTTCTGTTGCGCGTAATGCGCTGCGAGTATTTGAAGGGCGCGGAGACCGCGTGGAAGCGGTCCGCTTGCGCGGCCAGAATCGCTATATAGGACAGACCCAGAAAACTGTAAGAGAGAAAGAAAGTGCGAGTCGGGGAGTCATAATAATCACGTACATCCATAACTCCAGCATAATAATACGTGACGCCCGTGCACATGTCACTGAGACACGTGCTGAGTATGTACATGAAGCGGTTCTCGTTCCGCAGTGATCGGCTAATCACGATGGCGATAAACACGGACATATTGATAAAAATAATGGCGGTGGCGTGAATTATATTGAAGAGAAACAAAAGCACGTTCTCGAAACTAGTTAGAGGCAGCACTGTGCCGAGACCCGCTATACTCTCAGAAATATTCATGAGTGATGAGAGTATCAATGCATGCACATGAAAGAGAGCGCAACCACTTGATGATAATATGAATGAAAGCTGATGGTGAGAGCGCGCGAGTGAACGCAGACACGCGTGCGGGGCGTTTTTAAGATGAGGAGGACTGTCTGAGATTCACGTGGCAGGTTCCCTAAACTGGTTTAATTTTTTTTATTATTATTATTATTAAATGTGCGCGTATCGAGTTTATCAAACAATAGAAGTACAATTTGGATTATTTTTATTTATTTAATTAAAGCAGTTTTGTGTCTAAACCTAAGCCTAAGTGACATATATACATATATATACACAGCAAAATTGCCAGAGTTAATTCAACTCTATGAGAGTTAATTTTAACACTTTACTGGTGTATATATAATCCACACTGGCCTGAGTTAAATAAACACTTTCAAAAGTGTTAATAAAGTAACACTGACTCAAGAGTTAAACATATATATACACACACAACTATAGGTAAAAATAAAAACACTTAAATCATATGATCTAGGCCTACATAGAAAAAACAAAAGCTGAAAAATATGTTTGAAAACTTGTGCAGAGGTGCCTTTAAGCTAAGACTATAGAATAAGAATACTCTTAAAAGGACTTTGATAGGCCTACTTTTGACTAACACTGCGTCTACACTGGACGTGACAAAGTGACAGTTTAAATTATAGTAGTTTACATCTGTGAGAGTGTCATAAATAGGCTAGAATGAGGCAACACTTTACTGTCTTTGTGATTTGTCATGTCACATTGCACCGCATTCATAGCAGACTGAGTATAATGGGTTCTTTTGTCATGTCGTGCTGGTTGTGTCTAGTGTAACACACAAAGCAGCACATTAGACATTCATGTAAGTTTGAAGGAATACAGACATATAGCAAATAATAAGTGCAACTTATAAACATCGCAAAAATGTTAAGACTTCATGCATATACAATTTTATTTGTCAGTTATTAATGATGTGAGAAAGCAGTTTATAATCTGAGGTAAATGCAGAGTGTTGGTCAACAGGTTTGTGAGGTTTTGGATGAACAGGAACTTAACATTTTAAATGATTATCAAACTTTAATTTACACAGGGCAGTAAAAACACTAGCGGATAAAAGGGAACTTGTCTTTAAATAGCCTACATATAGATACAAAAAAATAACTCTTCAGTTTTAGCTTGTATTCAGTACGAATTTCAGAATCAAAATGTGATCTTGGCACTTTATTTAATTAATCTGCTTTCAACAAGTTACTTCCTAAGAAGGTAAAATTAAGACGCATAAGCAGTAGTACATTTGCTCTATTAAATGCTATTTCAAGATACAACAGATATATCAAGTGGAAAAAAAGGGACAGGGACATGAAACTGCTCATAGAGTCAGCTTTAACTTGTGTTTTACATTCACAGATGTTTACTGAATATTTTAATATACACTGGCCAAAATAAATAAATAAATAAGTTGTTGCATGCTGTAATATTTTGTTGCAGTATTTTGTTATCATGGCACTGTTTCAAAAAATATTATGCAATGTCACAAAATATTTTTCCTTTAAAAGTTGCATTAATTTTTGACAAAGATCTTGAATTGACAATGGGACAATCAAACCACTCCGTAAAGTTGACTCCAGTACATCCAAAGACTTTCAGTGGATCTCTGGACTCTGTGGTGGCCAATTTATGTGTGAAAAGGATTTCTTATGTTACCTGAACCATATTTTACAGTTTGTACCTACTGAATCCTGACATCATCATCATCCTAAAATTTGGCCATGAAATGCATCTTTCAACATGGTTGTTTAGGAAATAAAAAGGTGCAAATTATTGTTGTCAACCACATGCTAGAAACATTAATCACTGCAATAATGATCCAGTCATGATCTCATAAGCATTTACTTATTTAAATTCAAATGGAACTTTTTTTCCCCTCGTTTTTCTTTTGGCCAGTGTATTCTTAAAGTCTCTATAAAGTTCTATCATTTAAAGATTCTCACATCCTGAAGATCCCACTACATCTTTTCTACAGTCTGCTCCATATTCTGTGGCTTCACCCTGAGAAAAGATAAACAGCTTTTGATATAATATGTCAAACATGTGAGTACAACAGAGAAAATATGAAAGGTTAAATCAGGAAGAGAAAAAATATGGGAGAAAATGCATTTATAACTGAGTTTAACCAGGAAAACAGGGAATAAGCTGGGTCTCAGTGAAAGGCTTTTCTGTGTGTTTACATGTTCACTGTATGTCTGCATTGGTTCCCCCGTAAATCCAGACATGCAGCATAGGTGAATTGGACATTGTACAATTACATGTCTGTGTGTGATCTGTTTGGGGCTCCAGCCCCTCGTGACCCTTAAGAGGATGAAGCAGGTTAGAAAAAGAAGGGTGGAAGGATAAAAAAGAAAAGGCTTTTGGGCCTTTTACAAACAAAGGCCTGCTATTGTTTTTCTCATGTTGGTAGATCTGGATTTTGTAAGAGAAAGCTTGCAATCTTCAGAACAATAAAACATCACTCAAAATGTTGAGATTTTCCGGTAGAAAGATTTAACAAAGATTACATTTTAATCCCTGTTACTTTCCAATGTTCCATTAGAAAGTGCATGTGTGATGGATTTACCCTTTCCTCTTGCAGCATGGTATTCTCCAGACATGAATCATAACGGTGCTCCTGAGTGGAGTACAGCCTCTGATGTACAGTAAAGGTGTGGTGACTGCATTGAGACGCGGCAAGATACGCAGTGGGTCTGTGCCGTCATTTCTAAACGGATAACACGAATCTCCTCTAAAAGTACAAACATTCATAAGAAGAAACCACGGCAGCCATGCGATCAGAAAACACGCGGCTACTATTATGATGAGATAAATGGACGCGCGCTTGTTGTCGCGTTCCTCGCTCGGGGGTTCGCGTTCTAGCTGAAATTTGGCGATGAAAAACAGCCTGAAGTTCAAGCCAATCATGATAATAATACTAAAAATGTTTGCCACAAAAGTACCCAAGCCCGTCACCGCCTCAGCGACCCCCGTAGTCACCAAATTATAAACAGCCACTAAAATAAATGCATAAACCCAGTAGGCCAGAATCACCAGCAGGGTTTTGTTGCGCGTCATGCGCTGCGAGTATTTGAAAGGCGCGGAGACCGCGTGGTAGCGGTCCGCTTGCGCGGCCAGAATCGCCATATAGGACAGACCCAGAAAAGTGGGAACGATTAAGAAAGTGCGAGTCGGAGAATCAAAATTATCGCGTACATCCATAACTCCAGCATAATAATACGAGACGCCAGTGCAGATGTCACTGAGACACGTGCTGAGCATGTACATGAAGCGGTTCTCGCTGCGCAGTGATCTGTTCATTACGATGGATACGAACACGGAGACGTTAATAAAAATAATGGCTGTGGCGAGAATTATATTGAAGAGAAACACGAGCACGTTTTCGAAACTAGTTAGAGGCAGAACTGTGCCGATCCCACTGCTCTCAGAAATATTCATGAGTACTGAGTATCAGTAAAAGCACATAGAAGAGAGCACAACCATCGCTGATGATGAGAGCGCGGTAGTGAACGCAGACACGCGTGTGTGGCTTTTTTTTAAAACGAGGAGGAGGACTGTTCAAGTGGCAGGTTCCTGGAAACGTTAGCTTTTTTTCCTCTCCTTTCTCTAACTCAGTGTTTCCATAATATCATGCATAAACCAAGAGTTTATCAAACAGTACAAAGGTCAATTGAGTGATGAGCAGAAAATAAGAAATATTTAATTTTTTTTCGATAAATCTCAAAATATATAAAATAAAATGGAAAACACACGAGAACACGTTTTACATCTTTAAAATGTCTAAATTAAAGCCATTTTGAGGTGGAACAAGCTTATAGGTGACATATAATTTTTAGTGATGAACCAATTGAAATTTTCTTGGACCATTCCGATTTTCCGAAATTTTCTTGTGACCTGCCGTCCGATATACCGATTTTTGTCGATTTTCTTTCAAAGAAGTATAATTGACAGCAGCCTACAAACAAAAATCTATACTTTATTAAATATATTAAATATTAAACACAATTCTGGACTAAATTACAGATGTTATCCGACACTGCAGGTCACATGACCATGACAAAATTGAATCAAACTGATTTTCATTCACACTACTAACATTTTTTCTTCTACTGCGTTAAGGTTAGTGTTGCCGTAATGATCCAGTCACTGAACTTTCGTTAAAGGGTTACTTCATCGAAAAATCATAATTGTGTTATTTTAATAATTCACCCTCATATCGTTCCAAACCCTCCATTAAAACTGTGTGTACGGTATACTGTCAGCGTCCAGAAAGGTAAGAAAAACATCATCAAAGTAGTCCATGTGACATCAAATGGTCAGTTAGAATTTTTTGAAGCATCGAAAAACATTTTGGTCCAAAAATAGCAAAAACTACGACTTTATTCAGCAATGTCTTCTCTTACGTGTCTGTTGTGAGAGAGTTCAAAACAAAGCAGTTTGTGATATCCGGTTCGCGAACGAATCATTCGATGTAACCGGATCTTTTTGAACCAGTTCACCAAATCGAACTGAATCCTTTTAAATGGTTCGCGTCTCCAATACGCATTAATCCACAAATGACTTAAAGCTGCAGTAGGTAACTTTTGTAAAAATATATTTTTTATATATTTGTTAAACCTGTCATTATGTCCTGACAGTAGAATATGAGACAGATAATCTGTGAAAAAATCAAGCTCCTCTGGCTCCTCCCAGTGGTCCTATTGCCATTTGCAGAAATTCATCCGCTCCCGGTAAGAAACAACCAATCAGAGCTGCGGTCTGTAACTTTGTTTGTGTTCAAAATGTAAAAAATGTATATAATAAGCGAGTACACCATGAATCCATTTTCCAGACCGTGTTTTTAGCTTGTCCTAAATCACTAGGGTGCACCTATAATAAGTGTTTATATTGGGACTATTTTAGATTGCTTCGGGGGTACCGTGGCGGAGTAACCCAGTACCTTTGTGATTCTTCATAGACATAAACAGAGAGAAGTAGTTCCAGCTACGATGTTCTTCCGCAAGCAGTTCTGTTTATTGACCGCTAGAGCGTCAAAACTTACCTACCACAGCTTTAAGCTGTTAACTTTTTTAATGTCACTGACACTCCCTCTAAATTAAAACAAACCATTATTTCAGAGTAATTCATTTACTCAAACAGCACACTAACTGAACTGCTGAGAAGAGATAACTGAAGATGAACACAGAGCCGAGCCAGATAACATACAAAAGATTGACTCTTCTCGAGTCAAGAACCGTTTCTGTCAGATGCGTCTGAGTCGAGAACCGAGGAGCTGATGATACTGCACATGTGTGGGGGCTGTTTAAAACGATTATGTTCAATTTGGTGAATTGGTTCAAAAAGATCCGGTTACATCGAATGATTCATTCACAAACCGGATATCACAAACTGCTTTGTTTTGAACTCTCTCACAACAGACACGAAAGAGAAGCCAATGATGATTAAAGTCGTAGTTTTTGCTACATTTGGACCAAAATGTATTTTCAATGCTTCAAAAAATTAACTAACTGTGACCCTCTGATGTCACATGGACTACTTTTGATGATGTTTTTCTTACCTTTCTGGACATGGACAGTATACCGTACACACAGTTTCAATGGAGGGACTGAGAGCTCACAGACTATATCTAAAATATCTTAAACAGTGTTCCAAAGATAAACGGAGGTCTCACGGGTTTGGAACGACATGATGGTGAGTTATTTATAACATAATTATGATTTTTCGATGAACTAACCCTTTAATTCACCACCAGAGGTTTTCATCCACAACACACACTCTCACACTACACAGTACATCCTGGACTACATTTGCCATGCTCCATTGCACCAATCACATTCACCTGAGAACAATTTCACACAGCTGCCACCAATTACCCACACACACAGCACAATCATCAGACACACTGTATAAGCATTGGACATCCTTTCACACACTTCCGAGTATTGTTCTGCACATATCCCTCCCCTAGTGATAGCTGCGATTTTTTTCTCTAGGCCCCAGTCTCTGCCATGGTTCCCGGACCCATCTGCTCTGCCCTGGTGGGATCCTGTCCCATCTGAACCACTCTGGTGGGCTCCAGTTTCACCTGCTTCGCCCCGGTGGGCTCCAGTTCCATCTGCTCCACCCTGGTTTGCTTCTGTCCTATCTTCTTAGCTGTGGTGGTCCTCTGCTCTGCCCTGGTGGGCTCCAATTCCACCGGGTCCACCCTGGTGGGCTCCTGTTCTGCATGCTCTGGCCTGGTGGACTCCTGCTATTCTGGCTCTGTCTTGATCCCCATCCACTCCATTTTCCCCTGGACTTGGCCCTCCATCCCTCCTCATGTTCCGCCTCCACTCCACCACCCTCCTAGATTGTAAAGAGCGTCTGGAAGCCACTCCTTGGGGAGGGGGCTATGTCAGGGTCCAGTCAATGAACTTCCGTTAATTCACCACCAGAGGTCATCATCCACAACACAGACTCTCACACTACACAGTACACCCTGTACTACATTCCCCATGCTCCATTGCACCAATCGCATTCACCTGAAAAAAGTCACACACCACTGCCACCAATTACACACACACAGCACATTCATCAGTCAAGTCAAGTCAAGTCTGCTTTATTGTCAATACTTCCACATGTACAGTACATACATACAGAGAATTGAAATTGCGTTACTCAGACCCCTGGTGCATACAGATAACATTTACAGTAGAATCTAGATCAGAAATTAAATGTAGATACAACTATACAATAAGGGAATGTAAAAAAGACATATAATAAAATTAAAAATAAAGTTAAATAAAGCAGCGCAAGGCACATGGCAGATAGAGTGCAAATCAATGAAGTGAACAACAGTGCAGATAAAAGATTTTTAGTGCAAACAAACAAACAAAACAAAACCTTATCTAATATGATTAAAGTGACAAAGGGCTCGAGCAGTTATTGTATTTAACTGACGGATGAGGTAGTGGAATGACATCAGTTCCATGCTGAAAGAGGTAGTGAGAAGACCAATGCTGCACAAAGTGACTGGTGCATGTCATCGTATATTAGTGGTGGTGGGGGGGGGGGACCTGGGGATGTGGGATCTGGGGGGGGGGCGGTAGGTTCATAGTTCAGTGGTGCCTGGAGAAAGTTCAGCTTCCTGACAGCCTGGTGGATGAAGCTGTCCTTCAGTCTGCTGGTCCTGGCCTGAAGAAGCTGTGTGATGGGTGTGTGGGATCACCTGCGGTGCAGAGGGCTTTGCGAGTGAGACGGGTTCCGTAAATGTGCTGGAGGGAGGGGACACAGATGATCTTCTCAGCTGCTCTCACTATGCGTTGCAGAGTCTTTCGGCAGGACACGTTGCAGGCGCTATACCACATAGTGATGCAGCTCGACAGGATGCTCTTTTTTGGTGCCTCTGTAGTAGGTGTACATGATGGGGGTCGGGGCTCTTGCTCTCCTCAGTTTCTGGAGGAAGTAGAGACAGTGTTGTGATTTTTTTGGCCAGTGCTGCTGTGTTTTCAGTCCAGGAGATATCCTCTGTGATGTGCACACCCAGGAACTTGGTGCTGTTCACTCTCTCCACAGTCGCACCATTGATGGTCAGAGGAACGTGCTGAGTGTGCGCTCTCCTGAAGTAAACAACAATGTCCTTCATCTTCTCCATGAGAGATTGTTGTCCCTGCACCACCCGGCCAGGCGGCTCACCTCGCTCCTGTAGTTTGTCTCATATTTGTTGCTAATGAGACCCACCACAGTCGTGTCATCCACAAACTTAATGAAGAGGTTGGAGTTGTGTGACGGTGTGCAGTCATGGGTCAGTAGAGTGAAGAGGAGGGGGCTCAGACAAGCTTTATAAGCATTGGACTTCCTTTCAAATACTTCCAAGTATTGTTCTGTACATATCCCTCCCCTTGCGATAGCTGCGATACCAAGCCATTCCGTGTTTGTTTTCTTAGTCTTGTTTAAGTTTCTTGTTTTCATAGTCTTGTCTCTGTTTCTAGTTTTCATTAGTTTTCATAGTCCTTTCACACACTGCTGAGTCTGAATGGCCAGGCCACATGTATCCGACCCGCACGTCATTGATGCGCTACAAACGTCATAATTCTGCATTGAAGTAAATGGGAACGAGAAGATAAACAACAACCATGGCAGACGATGCTGCTGAGACCAGTCAATGGAAGGTAAGCGAGGTCACAGATTTACTGAATATTTGGGGTGACCGCTCTATTCAGGCTGAACTCGAGGGCTCTTAGCGGAACACGGGGGTTTACGAAAACGTTTCCAGCGAAATGGCCGAGCGTGGTTACAGACGATCCTAGCTCCAATGCCAGCGAAAAATAAAAAGCCTCCGAGCCAAAAACAAACATCCATGTTTAACGTTAGCTACTTCCGCAAATGACGAGTGACGTCGTTCACCGTTGAGTACTCTTCTGCGCATGCGGGTCACTTCTGGGTCATTTCACGTTCACACCTGGAGATCACAAAAGGTCTCATTTAATTGGAAATATGAACGGCCTTGCAAAAAAAAAAATCTTTTTTTTTTTTTTTCAAAAAATTTGAATTGAGCATTAAGCCCTGCAGTCTGAACGTAGCCATAGTCTTGTTTCAGCTTAAGTTTTCATAGTTTAGTCTTTTTCCTGCTTTGCCCTGTTACTTGTGTTTTGACCCTTTGTTCTTGATTCTGGATTTCCCCTCTTGCTTAGCCCTCTGGATATTGTTCGCTGATCGGAGACCCTTGGTAGCCTTTGGATTATTCTTGTGTCTTGCCCATACCATACCTGTTTGCTCTTGTTTCCCCCATGTATAGACCATGTCAAGGAAAAAATATTATAATTTTTATAATATAATTAATTATTTAATTTTTATAATTAAAAAATGCAATGAATACAAAAATACATCGTGTTTTTCCTCGGTGAGACCTTTATTACAAGATCAACTTGTGGCAGACAGTTAAACTACGTTCAGGCAAACCGAACATATATGCGCGTGCATATGCAGTGCTCTAAAGCAGCGGAACCTGCAGCTGCTAGCAGGCGTTCTTAAACAGAGACCTCATTTGTTCCAAAACAACAATAATGATAAAAGAATCATGTTAAACAATAACATAAAAAAAACATTATAATACTTAGATCTGACAGATTTGTACTTAAACACCCCATCGCAATGTTTGCAGTTAACTAGTTCGCTTTTTAAATCAAAATGGTCCCACGCCACACTTAGCCGTGACATCTTCATGATTACTCTTTGAAATCAAAACGGAAGATCACAGATAACCGAGTAGGGTGTCAAATATTGCACCCTGGTGGTAAAATATTTAATTGCTGCCACACAGTGAAATTCATGTAATTGCTTCAAGACTCGCACTACGCAACGCAACCTGCATTAGATAAAAAAATGCTTTAGATTAATCGATAACAAATTAACATGATCGAGGAAAATCTTAACGATCAATTATCGATCGTCGATTAATCATGCCCATCCCTAATATGGATCAGCACGTCTCACATCTCTGTTTCTCTGTTACAGTTGCTGTCTAACTATTGTAAAAAAGAAAAGAAAAAAAGAAATGTTTTTTAATTATTACAGTTTTTAATTTAGTAGAAATATTTGTGTTTAAATTAGCGCGTTAACGCATTCGATTAATTTGAAATGTTTAACGCGTTAAAAAAAAATAACGCAATTAACGCGGTTGCAGTTTTTTTTATTTCCAGTTGTGGCCTATGTGTGTTCAAAGTGCAAAGAAATATGGATAAGACCAAGGAAGGACTTTTAGACGGAAAGTTTCAGTATAAAACTCTGCCGGATTACGATCAGTCTGCCACAAGAAACATTACTCTTCATTTAGTCTGCCACAAGAAACAGCAACATTAAAATCATGAACTCAAATGTCATTGTTTAAAAAACAAAAAAAACAATGACTGGAACAGTGCGTAAATCAGACCTTTCTGTAACGCTAACTTTAATAAGCTTAAACGAAAATGAACTAAATAATTGTGTAGCGGAGTATTTTTTTGTACACAGTGCCGCGAACTGTCAATCACTCCTGTGCGCGTGCAACACTGTCCTCCTCGCAGCTGCAGCAACTTGCGCTCTCTCTCTTCATCAAGCTTTAAAACAAAAGGGGACAAAAAGATCATATTGTCTTTGTGCATAGGCTACAGATTAATTAGATAAATTAATATCTAAATTTGTGCCTTGTCGTCTACGGTATTTTTTTAGAACTTAGAAAAAAGATGCTGCAGCCAATGAACAGCCAGCGGGGGCTGCAGGACGACTCAACCTCCGCAGACAGTTTTTAATGTTTATCAGACAATAAATACTCAAGATTTTGCTTTAGTATAACTCACAACGAGTTTCACACACCTTCTGCGGCCACGTTGAGTTGTTGACACTTAACAGTGGGGAAAGCGACACATGCGCTATTCACTTGTATAACTTAAGGGTGAATGGGTAATGTAGTTTCTGCTCTGGGTGGGATGAATTAGGAAGCTTGCATTGTGAAGGGCGCTCTGAAAATCGGCAGTGCAGGTGAAAGATTAAAACCTCTATTAAAACAGATGTCCAAATGAGCGTACCGGTACGCTACAAGCACGTTCTGGGCGCACGGAGAGGTGGCGGTACGCTCAAGAGCTATATTTGGAAGTGGCGGTACTGAGTACTGGTGCATACTGGCCCACTTAAAGCACTGGAAATGACTATACTTTGGAATTTTTTTGCAGTCCACTTAGAATTCAACATGGAAATCATTTTTGTCTATTATTGGCATTGATTGTTTTGAAATTCAAATGGTACTTACATGCCTGTGTTTTTATTTCTGTAATAAATATGGCTTTCAAGCCAACAGTTAATTTGGAGGATATTGATGGTTTATTGCAGGTATGTTGTTTACATGAGAAAATCTGTGTTACAAGTTAAACAAAAATTCCAATAAACAATCATATTTTGAATTTAAATAGTTTCTTTGTCTTGAGTTTACATTAATTATTAACATTTTACATTTACATATCCAAAAAGTTTCAGTCTTTTAATTGCGATTAATCGCGATTAATCGCGATTAATTTTAAAAAATTGTGCGATTAATTAGTTAATTTTTTTTAATCGATTGACAGCACTAGTTTAAATTTAAAGGTGTAGTACACCCAAAAATTACCATCTGGGGAACATTTACAGTTGACACATAAAAGATGTAGGCTAGATAAATATCCTAATATTCCTTTTATCCAGTGATAAAATTAGTCTTGTCTGGATCAGGAGAGAAATATGCAGATCAAGAGCACCATTTAAAAGTGTTAAACATTCCAAAACCGTTCTAAACAATTGGATTTTGATGTGAGGAAACATTATAAATTATGGACTGGTATTTTAGCCAGAAGAGACTATTTAAATAGAAGCACCTTTATGATGGATTTGTTTCTTAAAAACATGCTCCTTTTGCATCACAAGATATTAATCAGTGATGTGTTGGCGGACCATCAAAATAAAGTGTTACCATAATGTTTTTATCAGCTGTCTAGACTCCCATTTTGACGGCACCCATTTATTGCTGAGTATCCATTGGTGATCAAGTGATGCAATGCTACATTTTCCAAATCTGTTCTGATGGCGAAACTCACCTACAGGGTCTTGAGGGTGAGTACATTTTCAGCAAACTTTGGGTGAACTATTCCTTTAAGATTTGAGAAAACCATCAGTGAGCAATTTACCATATAAACAAAAAGTTATTATCGTCTTATGCTCTAATGATCTTGAATCTATGAAGAATCTATGATTCTTGTGCTTTATTTAAAGTTATTATTGAATCTGTTTAGAATGTTTTTTTGATGTTTTTCTTTTGATCCTGATTCTTTCATATTATTTTATATCTGTCCCATGAGAGAACTAGTGAGACCTCCTTCATCTTCGCGCGCATTTTAAAAGCGTGCACCCATGTACGCTCTCCTGCATTCGAGTACATGTCAGCTATGGCTCTGTTTTATTCTTGTAACTGTATTTACTGATACTCTCATCACTCATGAATATTTCTGAGAGCAGAGCGGGTCTCGGCACAGTGATGCCTCTAACTAGTTTAGAGAATGTGCTTTTGTTTCTCTTCAATGTAATTCTCGCCACAGTTATTATTTTTATCAACGTCTCCGTGTTTGTTTCCATCGTGATGAACAGATCACTTCGCAGCGAGAACCGCTTCATGTACATGCTCAGCACGTGTCTCAGTGACATCTGCACTGGCATCTCGTATTATTATGCTGGAGTTATGGATGTACGCGATTTTTATGAATCCCCGACTCGCACTTTCTACATCGTTCCCACTTTTCTGGGTCTGTCCTATATGGCGATTCTGGCCGCGCAAGCGGACCGCTACCACGCGGTCTCCGCGCCTTTCAAATACTCGCAGCGCATGACGCGCAACAAAACTCTGCTGGTGATTCTGGCCTACTGGGTTTATGCTTTTCTCATAGTGGCAGTTAATAATTTGGTTACTTTGGGGGTTGCTAAAAGAGTTACGAGCTTTGGCACTTTTGTGGCGAACATTTTCACCATCATTATCATGATTGGGTTGAACTTCAGACTCTTCTTCATCGCCAAATTTCAGCTAGAACGCGAACCGCCGAGCGAGGAACTCGACAACAAGCGCGCGTCCATTTATCTCATCATAATAGTAGCCGTGTGTTTTCTGATCGCCTGGTTACCCATTTTTCTTCATATTATTGTGTGTAATTTCGCTGGGTCTACTTGCTATACGTTCAGAAATGAGGGTTCAGACCCCCTACGCATTTTACCAAGAGTGAATGCAGTTCTGACGCCTTTATTGTATATCAGAGGCTGTTCAGCACTCAGGAGCACACTACTCAATAAAGTCTGGAGACCCACGTGCTGCAGGAGGAAAGGGTAATCTCTCTTACACTCTCCCTGTCTCTCTTGCACACATGGATAAAATATTGATCTTAATATGTAATTAATATCTAACTGATGCATTATTTGTTCTACCCAGTTATGAAAGATTGTTATTTTTCAATTCAAAATAAGGCTAAAATTATGTCCAGTCTTTTTGATTTAACTACGTTACAAAAATGATTTTATAGCCTACTCAGATTATTGTAAATGTATATTGTAGTCGTAAATGTATTACTGTATGGTAGGCTATTTATATTATTATAATGTAAATTGTTAACATTATTTTATATATTATTTATTAATATTGTTTTACCACTTTTTCTGCCTACCCATATGCTGGAAAAAAAACAACTACTTGAGTCAGTTATTGGTAGCCTACTATTATAATTTTTTTTGACACATGATATTGTAGAGAAATGATAAAAAAGTAATACTTTAATAAATGACAGTTGACATTAGACATTAATATATAAAGAAGTGAAACAAAACAGAATCTGAAAATAAATGTATTTAAGACAGAGTTTCTCTCTGCTCATGATGATGAAGTTGGGATGTGACAACATCTGAAATAACACAACTGAGTTTAGAGTTATAGTTTCTTCAAATTGTTAAATCATTTTTGTTTAAAAGCCAAAAAGTATGTGAGCCATTCACTATGTGTAAAAAATATTTTATATTTTTTGGACTGGGAATGTTTATGCATTAACTCAAATAATAATTCAAACAATATGGATCATTAATTCAGTAGAGAAGAGTATAGAAGTATCATAAGTTGTGTAAGAAGAGAAAAATACATGATTTGGAGTAAACTGGTAAACTGAGTAAATTGGGAGTATATATATTATGTATCTCAGTCCAGGTGGTGGTTTGAACAAGATGTCTTAAGTGGGTAAAATAGCTTTAAAAGATTTTTAAAGAATGTTTCAGATATTTTAATTAGTCTAAAAAGCAGTCAGAATATTTATTCACAATATTTATTCATATAATATTTAAAAAGAGGGTTAAAGGAGTACACCTTTACACTTCTTTCTGGAAGAGTCATGACTGGTTAGGCAAACAAACAGCTGTCACTGAAGGACACTGGATATCTGCAAAGCTCTTTCCACTTTTTTCTTTCTCAGTGTGAACCCCCTGTCCATGGAGAAGAATGGAGTTGTCGTTTTCAAGATGTGATTTCACAAGCTAAGGCAGTAAAAGAAAATCATTCAAAAGATCAAGTGCCATTCTTGATTTTTTCTGGATTCTTTCACAACAATACAGTCACATTTATACCACAAGATATTACAGATATTTGAGTGATATTAAAGATAGGCTGTATCACAGATAGGCATGGGACGTGGGTGGCAGGCCTCCCAGTTTTGGGAAAACTTCAAATTGTCAATATTCTTTGAGAGAACTATGTTTAAGCCTCTTTCCCCATTAGACATTAAAATGAAATATTCTACATAAAATGGAAATAAATAATACATTTACATGCATCTTTGAAAGATTTAATTGTTTATTTATAAATTCCACATGGCATCGTGATACTGCATCTTATTATTTTGACTTTGGTGTCATCTTTAAAGAAAGAAATACCCAAAATACAATTCAGAAATGTTGTGAAGGTCTTTTTCAGTGTAAGAATTGTTGCATGTTTAATTATCAAAAAAGAAAGGTATAATAACCATTATAATTTATATAAATATACGAATGGCTAAGTCAGTTGTTTTTGTCATTTGATTATATCTTTGTTATGATTCCGTGTAATTATCAACCACTTGTAAAAATATCCACCTGTTTTCCCCTATTCCAGTGTGCTTGATTTCCCTTGGGTGCCTCATTAAAAGCTTTATTGCACTTACAGCGGAGTCCTGTGTGGCCATAAAGCTGTTAGGATTGTCAGTTGGTGATTAATCATGTCCAAACATGCCACAAAAAGTCTGGATCCTGTCAGAAGCATTATTTACACCTGTTTGTTTTGGGCTAATAAATAAACACCTGGGAAGGTGACTCTTTTTTTCCTTATGATTAGTGTGGTTAACCAGGCAGAGTAAATGTGCACACAGTCAATGATCATAACACTGCCCCGTCTGTTAATTTGAGTTATGACCGTTTCTTAGGAACCCTGTTGGGCATTTATTTCTGCTCCGATTATTAGTGTGATGTTGATCATGGTTATTGTCTCAGATAAACTAGTGACCCAGAACAGTGATAGAGGTAAAGTGACGAAAACACATGAATTTGAAAGGTGTAATACTTTTGAGTAGGTTGATGGATGTGCTTCTTTCCAACACACAAACGCACACATTAGGACTTAAGCTTGTGGACAGTTGACTTAAAATGTGTACAAACAAGTGTGATTTTGAATCATTTCACTAATTGTAATATTTAGTGTGTGTCTTTAATCTTTTATTTATCAAAATTCTATATGTTTCTTAAAAAATGTCAAATGGGGGAAAAGGACAGGGACATGAAACTGCTCATAGACATTTAGCTTCTGCATTGTAAATTCACAAATGTTTAGTGAATATCTAAGTCTCTTTAATAAGTCTTGTGTTTGTCACATCACTTCTATATGTATAGTCTTCTCCATATTCTTTGGGTTCGCTCTGAGAAAAGAAGAAAAAACATTTGCAATATTATTTAAAAAATATTAGTGCAAAAAATTATGGGAGGAAATATGGCTATGAGTGAGATTAGGAAAATCAGGAAAGAAGTGGGTGTCTCAGTGTCTCAGTATGTAGCGATTTTGCCTCCGAAGTGGTTTCGAGCAGATTAATCGATGTGTGGGACTCGATGGTAGGCTACCAGCAGCTCCCCATTATATCATCTAAAGGACATCATCGATTGCAAAGTTACCTTAAAGGGTTAGTTCACCCAAAAATGAAAATTAGCCTATAAATGACTCACCTTGATTAATTTATAATAATTGAATCGTATATGAGTTTCTTCTTTCATATGAATCCAGTTAGGACTTATTTAAATAATTGGTTTTGAACTTTCAAGCTGTTTAATGCAACTCAGCGGGTATTGTATTCCATCGGTCCATGAGAAGTTTAATAGAAAGCACATCCATTAAAAAAAAAGCATCTCACATGCCTCCGGGGGGTGAACAAAGGCCTTTTGTCATGAATCAATGTTTTTTTTTGTAGGAAAGATATTCATATTCAAAAAGTAACAATCACTTTAATCTAGCTGCTCAGTTGTAAATGAAGCAGTTTCGGGGGGAATGACGTATGAGGTCAGCATTGCACATGCGCCAGTGAGACTAGTGAAAACCAATGTTTGTAAACAGGAGCAAAGGAAGCAAAGTTTACTTACTTTAGCAAAGGAAAACCACTCTCCTCTTGGTTTATATCGAAATCCTGCTGCTTTTCCACGTGCGTCACTTCTGAGCGGTGTATGCGCAAAAGGAATAGCTCGCTCTCAAACACTGCTTATACTACCACGAAAACAGCTCACGGAGTGAGGACTCCAACTCCTCGGAAGGGGAGAGAACTCGAGCGCTCGACAGGAAGCACCATGCTCACAATAACCCTCAATGCTGAGAGGAGCAATGCTTCAAAGTGTGTTCACATGTACTCCATCTACAGTGCATATAAAGTATGTGTATGAGGTGCAGAAGCAGCAGTGAGAGTGCATTATTGCAACGTGAATGCACATTAAAAAAATGCGGGAGCGCGAATCTCTCTGCTCGCATGCGGATTTCCTTTGTCACAAAATCATCATTAAACATGTCTCCTCTCACTCAAACTGCATCCTGTGCACTCAAAACTCTCTCTGTGCTCAGGTGCTAGATATTAATTAAGTTTTTATTTTACTGCGTGCAGTGTGAACGCTCTGATCAGCAACAAGGGCTCGGAAAAAAACCGCATCACAGACAGTGTGTGAACCTGGAGTTACGTAGGCATATGCCCAGTCTGTTCTGTTCTCGCGCTAGGCGTGTTGCATTCTGATTGGTTCAGATAACATACTGTGGGAGGTCGGGGCCGCGGAAAATTGTGCTATAAAGCTATTTAGAAAACATGCATGCTCAAATCGTGATTTTATTTTAATGTATTTTTTATTTTTTATTTAACCTTTATTTAACCAGGTAAAATCAGTTGAGAACAAGTTCTCATTTACAACTGCGACCTGGCCAAGATATTTCAGAAACAGTGTGACAACACATAGAAGTAAATAAAATATCCAATCAACAAACCAATCCCTATACAACATACAAACGTAATACAAAGAACAATATAATGATGTAGCCTACACATATACACTAATTAAACCTTAAGAGCTTAAAGCGGAAAATAAAATATAAAAATTCTATAGTGCACCATAACAGGGCTGCTAACAAGAGCAGGAATCAGTAAATAATTTTGAAATCTGATGCTTAAAGTTACCAAGGGAGATCGGTACTTCTATTTTTAAAGATTTTTGCAATTCATTCCAGTCATTGGCAGCAGAGAACTGGAAAGAAAGGCGGCCAAAAGAGGACTTGACTTTGGGAATTACCAAAGAAATATACCTACTAGCACGCGTATTATGAATTGAAGTTACTATCGTAACCAGTGAGTTGAGATATGGAGGGGAAACGCCTAAAAAAGACTTATAGATGACCAGGAGCCAGTGAATTCGGCGACGAGTATGTAGTGAAGGGCCAGCCAATAAGGGAATAAAGATTGAAATGATGAGTAGTGTATGGTGCTTTGGTGACAAAAAGGATAGCACTGTGATAAATTACATCCAGTTTACTTAGTAGAGTTTTAGAGGCTATTTTGTATACAACATCACCAAAATCAAGGATCGGAAAGATGGTAAGCTTTACAAGGGCATATTTGGCGGCATAAGTAAAAGAGGCTTTGTTGCGATATAAGAAACCGATTCTAGATTTAATTTTTGATTGTAAATAATTAATATGAATCTGAAAATTAAGTTTACTGTCTAACCAGACACCTAAATATTTATAGGAGTCCACTTTTTCTAATTCGGTCCCATCAAGAGTAGTAAGGATAATCGGATGAACAGCTGTGGGCAGTGTACGATTAAAAAGTTTGCATTTAGTCTTATTAGCATTTAAAAGCAGTTGAAAGTCAAGAAAGGCATGTTGTATGGCATTAAAACTAGTTTGAAGGTAATTAACACAGAGTCTAAAGAGGGTCCCGATGTATATAAAATGGTATCGTTCTGCATATAAATGGATTAATGAATCACCATCAGCACTAGCAACCTCATTGATATATATAGAAAAAAGGGTTGGCCCCAGAATTGAACCCTGAGGCACCCCCATTGAGACTGCCACAGGACTGGACAACATGTCCTTTGATCTTACACACTGAACTCTGTCTAAAAAATAATCTGAGAACCAAGCAATGCATTCTCTTGAGAAACCAAGGTTATTTAGTTTGTCAATAAGAACACAATGACTGACTGAGTCAAAACATTGACAGAAAGGCGCATGACATGCATGCACAATTTTCCCCCCAATCCACTTCAGTGCAAACTCCACCCCACAGCTGATTCTGAAGTTTTTATAGGTTGTGTCAGTTAAAGTGTTTCTTAAAATATGCAACAAAAAATGCTAACCCCTGAACCTACATCTTACCTTAACCAGTGAAATAGAAACACTGTTTAATTTATGAAGTTTTATTTTGAAATGTAAGTCAGTAAAAATTGGCTGAAGCCACAGCCAATGGTAAAAGTTTTTGCGAAGAGAGACCCCACCCCATTTTTAAGGTTCTGCCCACTTTTAGAGTTCACACCCCATTTTGGAGATCTCCGGTCTGCAGTTATACCCACTTGATGGGATTGACTCAGGGGGGCAGGATTTCATATTTTATTGAAGCATACCTGGGCGCCGCTATTGGCTAGCGGACCCCCATCTGCTGTTAGCATTCCATTGATTCCCATTCATTTTGGCGACACTTTGACAGCAAATAACTTTACATATGAGGCGTTTTAAGACTCCATTTGTCCATTAATAATTTTTAAGGAAACACGAAAATGTATAAAAGGCCCCATTACCTTGTATCTTACTTTGTTGCCCCGTAGAAGCAGTTTATGTAAAAATAGGCTAACAATTGCATCATAACCTGTGACTCTATGTCACACAGTAGAGAAATTACCATATGGACAGGAGGAGAAGCTCGCAGACAATCTTTTACTGTCTATGAGGCTATCGGGGGGACGTGGAGGCATAAAGTTAAGGGAGAAGCCCATAGAGAGTCCATAAAAGCAACGGGACAAAGTTATTCAACAACGTCTGTAAGATTCAGTGGGTGAATCAGATTTCTCTTGGCACAGCTATTAGAAGACTTACAATTGTCAGACAGGTTGCTCACATGGCATCTACGTCATCAAGCTCAGTTTGAGTCTGCGCAGCATGCTCGACCCCCACGAAGTGCGTGCTTCTAATTGACTTCACTTGTCTCCGTTGAATCCAATAGGGTCGCTGTGTCCATTTCTTTTAACGTCTATGGATTGATTCCCTTTTGCAGCCGGCCTCTAGTCGATAAATTACAGTTTAAGTCACTTCCTTGTTGGTCTACATTCGAAGCGCGCAGCGCGACAAAACAAACAGCCAAAAGAACTACAGCTACGCTCTATTTATGACGTATTGACACAAATTTCAAATTATTTTCAACATAGGACAACTGTTGCATCCAATGTAGACGTGGTGTTGTAGAAAATTTACAGCAGAAAATTTTACAGCAGTAATTTAGCAGGGAAATATTCACTTTATTTCGTTATAATAGATTTAGAGATATATATAGGGCAGACAACAACACAGCCCTTACTAAATTAACCATTTAGGCCTTAAGAAGAAAACTTAAAAACCTCAGTTCAGGGTTAGGAATATTTTTGAATATGTTGGCCTATGAGATTTGGTTTTAATAGGCCTATTATTAAATACACTGCCATTTGTATTCATTCCACAGTGGCAGGCTACTTTTGTATTTCAATGTAAATGCTCTATGGACGTCTTTGAATGCTACGCTCTCGTCTCAGGTCTTTGTGAGCTTCAAGTGAATGATAAATCATTCTTAAACACAGTTCTCAAGTTCAGCTTTTGAAAACACATTTCTAGACTTGGTCCTTTTTTAATTCCATTGAGCAGTGTCTCACACTGACCTGTATTTTAAACAGCCAAAGCACTGTGAGACCCAGTATTCTAATAGTTGTAGTATAGCGGGCAGGTTTGTGTTCCGACAAATAAGTAAATGGGCCAAAAAATGTTTTTTTTTTTTTTGTCAGGATTCTTTGTGCTACTTTATCGCCACCTTTCATAGCATCAGCACACACTCATTAGTGCTGCTCTGATATGGTAATCTCAAATTAACCATGGTTTTGCCACACTAATCAAGAAAAAAATATAAAGTTATAGTTTTGTTAAATCTCAAAATAAGTTTAAAATAAATATATATTACATGCAAACAAATTACAATGAGGTGGTTGTTTTGCAACAAGGTGTAGACCGTGTGTTCTGCTCATGACGGATTGATATGCCTAAGAAAATTGGTGGAAAAAAAAGTCAACACACACAAGTGACAGACAGAGAGATATCAGGGAAAAAAGGAGATTGAAAAGGAAAATTAAAGTGCAGTTCAAAAGATAATTTTTAATTTTTTTGCATGGCCCTGGAATTTTTTAGGGGTGTATTTTGTTCCCAGTCCAGGCCTGGTCAAAATGGACCAGCTCGGAATCGACTGACCATCTTGCGGTGGAGGGTTACAGGTCTGGGCCAGTCATGAGGTAAAATCAGACATTATATAAAACTGTCTGAAAAATATGCATGAAAACTTCTTTGAAAATAAACCTGTGTGGCCACTCAGATGTACTTAAGGTTCAACTAAAGTATTTGGGTTTATATTTTTTATTCACAAAGCAGCACACTATGAAGTGTAAGGTTGAAGGAATACAGACAGACAGTAAATAACATGTGCAACATTGGATTAATTTTCAGATTTCATGTGCATATACATTTTTTATTTTTTTTTTATGGAGATTTCAGAAAGCAGTTTTATAATTTGAGGCAAATGCAGGGTGGTGTTTTAAAAGTTGTTGGACGAACAGAAACATTATGGAAATTGGGAAAGCTGTTATATATTAAATGATAAAAATAAAAAGTGATATGATTATCATTAAACTAATGAAAACAACAGTGGATAAAAAATAAGTTGTTTTTGGACAGTCTATAGACTACAGAAAAAAAAGTCACACATCAGTCATAGGGCTACATACAGAGATGTCATATACACAATGTCATCTTGGCACTTAATAATTTCAACAAGTTACTTCTTATAAGAAGGTAGAATTAAGTAATACATTTGCCTTATTAAATGCTATTTCAAGATACAAACATGTCAAGACAAGTGGGAAAAGCACAGACATGAAACTGCACATAGAGTAAGTTAATATTTAAATATACACTGCCTGGTCAAAAAAATGCTGCCTTATATTTTGCTGCAGTGCCTTTAGCTTTGACCACCATGTGCATTTATTTTGGCATTTTTTTTCTAAATCTTATGCAACATCACAAAATGTATTCCAATAAGAGTTAAATTAATATTTGGCAAAGATCTTGTATAATGGGAGAGTCAATATGCACAGCCACTCCGTAAAGTCGACTCCAGCACATCCAAAAACTTTCAGTGGATCTCAGGACTCTGTGGTGGCCAATTCATTTGTGAAAATGATTCCTCATGTTCCCTGAACCATTCTTTTACAGTTTGGGCCTACTGAATCCTGGCATCATCATCCTAAAATAGGGCCATGAAATACATCTTCCAACATGCTTGTTTTAGAAATAAAAAGGTGCACATTGCATCAATTGGGGTTAAAAGAATTGTTGTCAACCATTTAACATGCTAGAAAAACATAACTGCAATAATGATACAATTATTCACTCATTTTCTTATTTAAATCCAAATGATAACATTTTTCTTTCGGCCAGTGTATTCTTAAAGTCTCTATAAAGTCCTATCATTTAAAGATTCTCACATCCTGAAGATCCTGCTACATCTTTTCTACAGTCTGCTCCATATTCTGTGGCTTCACCCTGAGAAAAGATAAACAGCTTTTGATATAATATGTCAAACATGTGAGTGCAACAGAGAAATACGAAAGGATAAATCAGGAAATGAAAAAATATGCAAAGAAATGCAACTGAGTTTAACCAGGAAAATAGGGGAAAAATCTGGGTCTCAGTGAAAGGCCTTTCTTTGTGTTTACATGTTCACTGTGTGTCTGCATTGGTTCCCCCACAATCCAAAGACATGCAGCATAGGTGAATTGATACTGTAAAATCGCCTGCAGGTCTCTCTCTCTCTTTGTGTGTGATCTGTTCAGGATACCCTGACTGTAGCCCCCCATGACCCTTCAGAGGATAAAGTAGGTTTGAAAATGGATGCATAGAGAGAGAAAAAAAGAGGAATTAAACCAACAAAGGCCTGCCGTATGTCTCATGTTGGTAGGTCTGGATTTCATTGACTTACAAAAGTTAACATTTCAATCTGCAGACCAGCACAACATTCCTGGAAATATCATTACTAATGACTTTAATGACTCATTCATCATTACTGGATAAGGATGTAATGTATCAATATATACAGATGTAGTTGTTTACTAAGACTGCTAAGAAAAGTTTCCCAAGATTGAATTTATTTTCAGGCTTATAAATGTATCTTGTTTCAGATTTTCTGTGATAAAGTGCACTTGTGAGTGTGTTATGGATTTACCCTTTACTCTTGCAGCATGGTATTCTCCAGACTTTAATCATAACGGTGCTCCTGAGTGGAGTACAGCCTCTGATGTAAAGTAAAGGTGTGGTGACTGCATTGAGACGCGCCAAAATGCGCAGGGGGTCTGTGCCCTCATTTTTGAACGCATAGCACGAAGACCCTGCAAAATTGCACACAATAACAGACAGAAAAAGGGGCAACCACGCGATCAGAAAACACACGGCCACTATTATGATGAGATAAATGGACGCTTGCTTGTTGTCGCGTTCCTCGCTCGGCGGTTCGCGTTCTAACTGAAATTTAGCGACAATGAAGAGTCTTACGTTCAACCCAATCATGATAATGATTGTGAAAAAGTTACTCACAAAAGCAGCAAGGAATGTCACTCTTATAGCAACCCCTATAGGCACCAAATTATTAACTGCCACTATGAAAAAAGAATAAACCCAGTAGGCCAGAATCAGCAACAGGGTTCTGTTGCGCGTCATGCGCTGCGAGTATTTGAAGGGCGCGGAGATCGCGTGGAAGCGGTCCGCTTGCGCGGCCAGAATCGCTATATAGGACAGACCCAGAAAACTGTAAGAGAGAAAGAAAGTGCGAGTCGGGGAGTCATAATAATCACGTACATCCATAACTCCAGCATAATAATACGTGACGCCCGTGCACATGTCACTGAGACACGTGCTGAGCATGTACATGAAGCGGTTCTCGTTCCGCAGTGATCGGCTAATCACGATGGCGATAAACACGGACGCGTTGACAAAAATAATGGCGGTGGCGAGAATTATATTGAAGAGAAACAAAAGCACGTTCTCGAAACTAGTTAGAGGCAGCACTGTGCCGAGACCCGCTCTGCTCTCAGAAATATTCATGAGTGATGAGAGTATCAATGCATGCACATGAAAGAGAGCGCAACTATTGATGGTGGCCTAATACTGTATGAATTAAAGCTGATGGTGAGAGCGCGCGAGTGAACACAGAAACGCGTGCAGGGCGTTTTTAAAATTAGGAGGACTGTCTGAGATTCACGTGGCAGGTTCCTGGAAACTGGTTTCAGCCTTTTTTTCCCCTAACTAAATGTTTGCCTCATGCATAACCAAGAGTGCATCATATATTATAAAGGTCAATGGTGTGATGTGTTGATAATGTATAAAAGGCTATTTATTATATTTTGAAATATAAAATAAAAAAGTATAAATAGTACGCCAAAAATACGCAAAAATGACTTTGGCGTGTATATGATACGCTTGTGTTTGGCGTGAATATTAAACGCAGTTTTCGCGTGCATATGATACTAAATTTGTTGGCGAGCAATATGATAGCAGGTTTCGTGTACATATGATACGCATCCACACCACAACCCTAAACCTATCCATCAAGTAGCATGTAGGCCTACACACCAAAGTTAATTTTTGCGTTTCAATACCACGAGTTAAAATATATATATTTGGCCTACTATATACGCACTTTCATGTGATCGAGTTAGAATACACATATTTTTCAAATTTCGAAATCAAATGCATTTTGTGGGGGCACAACTGTAGGCTATGTGTGACATATTTTTTAGGTATTAAAAAACTCACAAAGAGGCACATTAAAAGGATTTTTTTTAAATGGTTAACGGTAAGTTCCCCTATGGTGAAAAACTCCAGAGTGAGAACTACATTAGGCCTGGTGAGCGATTAAAATTTTTAAACTAATTAATTACATGATGTGGTGATTAATTAATCTAATTGGACATCAAATTTTGAGAAATTACTCTGAAAAGAGTCATTTTAAGCCATTGTTGTGCAAAGCATCAACCACAGATTACAAAAAGTAGGCTCAGCAAGAACTTTTTTTTTTGTTGACAAATTTGATTACATATAGCCTACTCTTTTGGAGAATGTGAGTAAATGATGAAAGAATTGTCATTTTTGGTTGGGGGAACTATAATAATATATTTTCTTCATTTTATTATTATTGCCATGAAAATATGAAATTATTTATTTAATGACATTATACTCTAAATAATAAACTAAAAGTGCCAGTAGGTGGTTGTAAATGTCTTAATGATTAAGTCATCGAGTCATTTATTCATTAATTTGATTCGTTTAAATGGCTGATTCATTCAGGAGTGAAGTAAATGAATCTTTATGAATGGTTCATGAATCATTAAGCTTGTTCGACTTGAAGGGGATCATCACCATCTGACCGCTTGGTTTGTGACGTCAAAGAACCGCAAGAGCTTAGAGAGCAAACGACTCCTTGTGCTTTTGAATCGCTCTCGCGGTAGGCTACTTTGATGTCATACAACGATCGGTCTGTGCAGCGCCACTTCAAATATAACGCGACTATGGCCAATGGTTCAACACGCCAAATGGTTCACCAAATTCATTCATCATGGATTAAGATATGAAATGCCGATGTGGGATGCTAGGGGATGAACAGTTCTGGGCTGAGTTTCCCAAAAGCTTCGTAAGCCTAAAAGAAGTTCGCAAGAAAGATCGTACGACTGATCTTACGGTCTTTTCCCCAAAAGCATCGTAACTTAAGCACCTGAAAATCATCGTAGATACTGGTGCTCTGCAGTAATGCAGTAATGCCCTAGTGCATCGTAAGACAGATTTATGCAGTCACCTGCAGGACAATCAACAGATTACACCTTTAACTTGATTCAAGTGCAAAAGGATTATAAGGATTAAATTGTGCTTTACTGTACATTTTATGAGTAGTTTTCTTAATTTTTTTATTAATTTATAAATGAAATAATTCAAAAGAGCATAAAAAATAGAAATGCACCCTCAAATTAAATGACTGAATAACGACAACAACAACAAAAAATCCAATAAAATAGCATAATATATAAATATATAAAGTATATAATATATTAGCCTATTATGTAAAGTATTATATTGTATAATATAATAAGAAGATATCCAAGTTGTCTGTCTGAAACGCAGCATTAGGTTAACATCAATGAACGATCGTGTAGGCTACTACAATTAAGAGCCATTATATAAGGCGACATTTCAGCACTTGACAAACGGACAGCGACTCCTAAGTAGCCCTTAAAGCACAACTACGTGCGATTGCTTTACATGCATTGTTGGGAAACGCACGATCGTAAAATTACTCGTAGAAAACGTTCAACGCTAAGATCAATCGTTATAGGTTTAGTTAGTTATCACATTGCAAAAAATAGATGTAGCCTACAGTGTAGGCCCTAAAGTTTCTGACAACAAGCAAATACAAATCTCTAGTGCAGACAATTCCCATTTGACGTTAGGCTATGTGAACAATTCGTCAATATAGAATTTAATTCTTATGGGACTGTGCCGCATCTATACTTAAACACTTAACTAGCATCAGTGTCCTCGATCTACTAAAGGCGCCTAACAATGCTCACCTTTAACCTAACCGTTCCACTCTCTGTTGACTTTTCGCGTCCTGAAGATTATTTGATATTTATTTTTCATATTCTGTTCGCTACAGGTTCGGCTCTGCTGGCAGGGTCGGTGGTCATTGGCATCATGAGCACCAGAGCCCTGCGCTCCCAAAACCGCTTCATCTTCATGTTAAACACCAGCATCAGTGACACTTTAACCGGCTGCTCTGTCTTCTACCTCGGCCTGTTTGACGTCCAAGAGGGCTATCCGTCCCGGAACGGCACATTTTACATTTTACCATCATTGCTAGGAGTGAACGTGTTGACGTTTGTGTTTGCACAGTTTGATAGATACCTGGCTGTGTGTCACCCCTTCTTCTACAAGCTGTACATTACGCGCGGGGTTGTGATTGGCGTCTGCGCGCTCTGCTGGATTTACACATATTCAATTCTAACCGTTCAAAGCGTCGTGCCAGTTGAGTTCGCCGCTCAGATGAACGCTTTTGGGGTCATAGTGCTGCAGGTGATCGTGGCCGTCAAAGTTTTAATGACCATCAAACTGTACATGATCACGAGGTATCAGCTCAGCCGAGAAGCGCCCAGCTGCGACAAGGACAGCAAGAATGAATCGCTGCGTATTATCGTTTTTGTGGTCATTTGTTTCCTAATCCTTTGGGCTCCGTCTTTTGTGAACATCTCAGTGAAGTATGTGACTAAGAACGGGCTGAGGTTCAAAAATGAAGCCACGAATCTTTTCGCAATCATGGCCCGATTTAACGCGCTCAGCACGCCTGCGCTGTACATCCGGGGCAGTCCAGCGTTACGCGCGGCGGTCTGGAACTCCGTGTGGAGTAAAGTATTAAGAAGAAGAGAAACAAGGTTTCTTTGGGTCTTACCGTGCGCAAGGGACAATGTGATGGGGAAAATATGAGGGGAGGAATTTATTTATTTATTTTTCTCAAAGAAGCGTTGAGTTTGCCTTCAATGCAACAGAAAAGCACTGAAACATCAATTTTCCTCCCATCTTATTTTTTTTTTACCATCAACTTGTCCCTTAGGTGTTCTGTAGTATAACTGTATGAATATAAATTATTCAAATGACAACTGTTAATATCGTAATTTCAACTGCAATGTATTTGTCAGTGTTATATTTGTCAATCTAAAATGCTTGATACATTTTCTTAAAAGTTAACAAAGATCACATGTAACAAAAAGTAGACCAGAAGTCAATGTAGACTACATTCAAAGAGGTTACAAAAATCTACTAATAAACTGACCCCATTTTTTACAATTTAACCCCTCCCCAAATCCTAAATATGTTTAGTTTTTTTTTTCCAGTGTAGTTTTTGTGTGAATCAACCACAATTTAAAGCACATAACACATTAACCACTCTGATAAAGATTTATTTTGTAATTCTAACCTATTAATAAGTTTTGTACTCACCTCACAATGTGTTTGTGTCTCTCTTTAAAAACAGGGTTGAGTCTGGTCATGTGAAACTCGGGAAGGGAGGAGAGCTCATCCTCAGCATCACGCAGGGCATCAGAGAAACATGAACACCGAAGACTCTGCTGAACTGATCTGAGCCATCACAACAGAGCAGCTTAAAAACAATGACCTTGACAGGCTTGTTGATTTATGCCAAGTTATTATTATTTTTTTTTTACATTTTTTACATTTTCTTATGTTATATGACAAGATCCAGGATTTTTGAAGAATGTCTGAATCAAGTCTATAGTTCTATTTTTTAATGAAGTGACCTATATGGTTGTTCATCGACTTTATATCACGCTCATCCATACACTTTAAAAAAATAAAAGTTCTTTATTGGCAGCAATGGTTCCACAAAGAACCTTCAACATTCATGGAACCTTTTCATTGCAGGTTCTTTAGATTATATTTTTTTTCTGAAAGGTTCTTTGGTGAACCAAAACTGGTTCTTCTAAGGCATCCCTGTGAAAAAACCCATCTTTTGGAACCTTTATTTTTAAATAATTATTGCAAGTGGATTGTGACCAGCATCAAGCCTTTAAAATGATGCAACAGTGTCTCAGAATGATCCCATGTCGTATACTCAAAGTGTTCTGAGGGTGAACAAAAAGTTTTGGTGGAAAATGAACCAAAAATATTGGTTTCTGCATGGCTATGCGTTCATGAGAGTTCATCAGTTCACACCAACTTGACTAAAAAAGGTCTGAGAAATAAAGATTAATAAAAAAGGGACAGGAAAAACGATGCCAGACTGGCAGAACTTCTACGGAGTGAACTGCTGAGCTAACAACAGTCTCACGAATGCGCAGGTGTACAGAAAAGGATCACACATGATCTATCATTTATCAGTTCATTTTTTCAAATTCAGAAAAAAAGAAATTAGCAGAATAATTGACCTCTGTGAATATTTACAAATTTAAGATCATCTTTCCTTCATGGCTTTATAAAGATATGGTATATATCAAATATATGTCATTACATTCAATTACAACATTCCAATCAAATATTTTTAAACTGTACTAGCAGCTATGCAAAATACAAAATTTACAACTTAAGGTCAAAGTGTGTATATTTAACATAGGCTATTTTTTTCCATCTCGGCAAATTGTTGAATGCATTTATCAACTGAATAAAAAAAATAATATGAAAGTTACAACTAGAACACAAACTGGAAGTTTTTTTTTTTTTTTTTTACCCCAGACAAACAGAATCATAAGACATGTACATCCTAAACTTTATTGGACTGTTTTAATAAAACTTTTTTAAAAAATATTCTCAGATATAAAGATGACTAAATACTGTAACTGAAGATGTTAACAGCATCAGATGTGTTTATTCAAAAAAAAAAAAATTGGAGGATTAAAAAATAAAACACAAAATGAATATCACATCCAAATACATGGAAAATGAAATGGGAAGGAACTCAAACTTGAGGAAATTCTGATAACATAGCAGCAAGTTAAAGCCCATTTTCAAACTCAAAATGTCAAAATGGTTTGTAAGGAATCAATGCGAGCTGAGAAAGGCTGCGGACTCTTCCATGAAATCGGGTTGAGCATTAAGCTTTACAACACTGAGATCCTAAAACAGCCAATATGAACTCAAAACCTCCATGTAGAGTAAAATCGAACAAAGTTTTCAAACTGCAGGTTCCTCTCATCACCTTCGGCCCACAAGTTACATCCAAGGATGGGCTGATGGCCTGAGTTGTGTTTTTCAACCGAAAATTGCCTTGAAGTTGGTAATTGAAGTTGGCTCTTGCTGCATTGTTACAGTACAGGGATGAAGTTGTGGCTGACCAGCAAACCATCTCCAGTCAGCCGTCAGAGCGCATAGAATGCATGAAACACGTGTAGAGAGTGAAAATGTAGGTAAAACAGAGGAGTTTCACTCTCCCTTTGTGACCAGATCTTCAATGTAGGCATCCAGCTCATCGTCACTGCTGATCTCAATATCCTGTGGAACACATAAACATGAAAAAAATCATCAAAATCATCCATCAAATACATTATTTTCTGTTGATAACTCTAAAGTCATTTAAACTCATAAAATCTCTTTGACAATGGCCTGCAAAATCAAAACAAATAGCAAAAGTGATTTATACAGGAAGTGGAGTGAGTGTGTGTGTGTTTCAGACCTCCTGGACTTTCTGCAGAAGAGCGACGATGTTGGTTCTGAGTTTGCGGAGTTTCTCCTCAGATTCCCGGAGTTTGGCTTCTGCCCCGCTGCTCTTCTCCTCCCACGGCTCGTGCACGTGACTCCGCCCGAGTTTGGTAGGAATTGCACAGACTCTGCAGTCCGGCCTCATACTGCTGGAAATACTCTTTCTGCAATTCACAATGAATAATTAATGCAATCCAATTAATATGTGCAAGCACTCAAACAATTTAGAATTGATATATCTTTGAAGGCTTTTGCGTAGCAGCAACGATGCTCTGTACTCACGATTGGAAAGGCCACAAGGTCCTCAGCACTCATAGTGTTCACAGAATCTTTAGGGATTCGGAAATCCGGAGGGAAAAAATACCGTAGCAATGTCCTGTGCCAAACGAACCATGAACGACGGGTTGAAATACACACAAAATGCACCTAGTATTAATGGAAGAAACCACAAACACACCTCATCATGGTCACAAGGCCTTCTGTGGTCTCTCTGCTCGGCCCGCTCTGAGTTGTGTCAGGCTCAGCAGCAGTGGGCGGAGTTACAGACCGTGCTGGACCCTGATTGGTGTCTGGACTTCGGGACTCTGGAGAGGCGGGACGCATAAGACGGACATCATCGCTGCCCTTAAACACCCTGAAAATAATCAAAAACACAAATCAAACTTTTGCTGTATACAAATCATTTAGAAGTTGCAATGAAACAGAATAGATCAATTTATTTAATGTTTATTTGTAAGTGCTTGTGCATGTACCAGCGGTCTCTAGGAGTGTTCATGGGAACATAGTCGAACTTGACCTTCCAGCGTATGCTCTCCTTTCCCGTCTCTACTGCGGTTACACGACCTGTGAACCACTCGCCGTTCACCTTCGCCTCCACCTGAATTCCTTTATCTACAACACCGTTATAAAGATCTAGAAATCATACCCCACAATTGGATACATCCTTTTATAATGCGCAACAATATGCATGTTTTACCTTTCTGTGCATTTTTTATCACATCTTTCTTCAGATCTTCATTAGTGCTATTTGTGATAACCTGACGGAGAAAGTGAAATCAATTAAAACTGCATAAGAGAAATAGTTCACCAAAAAATAAATTGAGCTGAATCTGTACTTAAACTCAAGCCATCCAAGATTAGGGCTGGATGACATGGCCAAAATTTATATCACAATATATTTCTTAATTTCAGGTTGATAAGATATAATTCCGATGTGAATACAGTGATTTAAAAAGAAAAGCCTCAGAAAAGCCTCAAGCATGCTCAAAACAGATGTCTCTACCTACAAACTTCTGAAAAATGAAATGGCCAAGTCTATGAAACCTCCTCCTACAAAACTATAATATTTTAGAAATAAAAATGGAATAAATACAATTTATTTCACCTTTCATTTTTATTTAGCCTTCATACTAACAAGAAATGTGAAATCAGTCAAATAAACAAGGCTCTCAGATTCGCACATGTTGCTGGAGACTTATTGAAAATGCAGATTTATTCTCTGCCAGCAGGAGGCGCTTCTAGTACGGCAGAAACAGTGGTTTCCCCCGCAAACGGCTGAACACAAAGCAGCGCTGCGCTCTTGAAAGCTATTTCATCAGATAAAATTAAAATGCCATCAAAACTTTTCAGAAGACAGATTTCTATAGAGATACATGCATATGAAACACCCGTGTTTTTGAAGGTGGAGTGTTCATGTTTATTCAATGAAGTCTATCGCCACAAATAGGAAACACTGGTTACGTGTATTGAAATATTGGAAATGTGTTTAAATCTCATATCACTGTTATTGAAAAAAAGAAAATATCACAATATATACTGATTTTGAATTATTGTCCAGCCCTATCCAAGATATAGATGTGTTTTATTCTAATGGGAACAGATTTGGAGAAATATAGCATTACATTCATACAGCTGCTCAACAATGGATCCTCTGCAGTGAATGGGTGCCGTCAGAATGAGAGTCCAAACAGTTGATAAACACATCACAATAATCCATATTTAATAAGAACCATTTTTTGCTTTAACCGGTGCTTGATCTGTGCAGCCGTTTCTCCTGATTCAGACGAAGTGACTTTTTCACTTGAGAAAGCAATATAATAGATTATGAAGTCGTATTTTAGTTAACAAACTGTTAATGACGGATTTGTTTCTAAGAAACAAAAAGCTTTTTGTTTCACAAGATGTTAACTCATAGACGGGTGTGGATTACGGGGATGTTTTTATTAGCTATTTGGACTCTCATTCTGATGGCACCCATTCACTGGTAAACAAGTCATGTAATGCTACATTTCTCCAAATCAGTTCTGATGGATGGCCTGGGGGCAATTACATATTCAGCAACATTTTTGGGTGAACTATTGTTTTAAGTGAGTTCACCACTGTTTCCCTCTGGTAACGTTGTGTGAATGTTACCTCAGCGTTGGTCTGTTTAACAGCTGCTTCGGCTGCTGGTGGTTTTTTTTCCACGACAGCTTTCCTCGAGCCTGAACAGATGCTGCCATCTTTGATTTTTTGGGTTGAGGTTCATCCTCTTCTGATGCACTGTCTTCTTCGTCATCCTCCTCCTCCTCTTCTTCTTCTTCCTCCTCCTCCTCTTCACTTTCTTCTTCATCTGCATCCTCCTTTTCCTGGACTCTACTTTTCTTTTGGTTTCCTTTTTTGTTAGTTGGAGTTTGTTTGCCAGCAGTCTTGGCAGATGATGGCTAGCAAGGAAAAAACATGTATCAGTTTTTTTGGGATTTTTTTTTTTATGCACTGAAACACGAAAGTTTCTACCCTCCTGTAAAGTTCAGCTCCAAACTTGACCAGACACAACTGAACCAACTTATTAGAATCTGAAGGAGCGCTTGATTGATTACAGACAGGTGTGTTTGCTCAGCGCTGGAACTGAACTCTGCAGGTAGGTAGATCTCCAGGACCAGTTCGGGCACCCCTGGTTTATAAGAGTATATAAAAGTATATAAGATTACTTACTGTAGTGGCGCGGCTCTGTGTGACACTTCTGCGAGCCGGTGTCTTTGTGGGTGGTGGCGGGGGCTACAGGTTTGGCGGCAGGTTTTGTTGCCTTTGTTGCAGGAGCTGGTGATGACTTTGCTTTGGATGGGAGGGGAGGAGCTGGTGGGGTCCGGGTGGGTCGTGAAGGAGGCGTCGCTTTAGGGGGAGGAGTTTTTGCTATCTGTGGTTGACTGACAGCTTTTCTGACCACTGCGGGGAGAGGTGGGGAGCGTGGGCGGGGCACTGCTCGCTGAGATGAGCGGGTCGGCTATTAGGGAGGATAAATAGGTAAAAGAAAATATATATTTATTTTGATATAATAGAATAAAACAATGCATAGCATTAAACCTGTCAAAAAGATGTCTTAAGTCACATTAAAAACGCTACATAAATAATCAGGGTGAGTAAATTACAAAAGATTTATTCAACTCTCCTTGTGAAAAAAATAATTCAGATTTTTTTAAATATTTTGTGTCTTGACTGTATGGTAAAATGTAACCTAAATATATTTTTGTGAGAATTGTCCACACACATCCGGACACAGATACTGTACCTGAGGCGTGCGTTCTTCTGCAGGTTTTGTACTGACATCTAGAGGCAGCCGTTTTATATCTGCTGCTGATTTTACTGTCGTGGTTTTCTGTACGAGGAAAAATAAAGCTTTAATTTACACAAAATGAACAAAAAAAGGCTCAGAAGCGAGCTGAGATCATGGACAGACCTGCATGGCCTCCAGTTTTTCTTGCTGCTGACGGATTTTCTCTGATAGATCTTCTGTTTGTCATCTGATGACTTGACATCCTTTTTCAAAACGCCAATGGGCAAATTCTGCTTCTGCTCAGGAGCATCACACCTAACAGAACAGAACAAAACGGAAGATTGAGGAAGAAATAAAAAATTGTATTGAACCATTAGAATGCTTCTGGGATCTAATTTCCCGACCTGTCCTGGTTTCCGTCCGGGTTCATGAGACACACCCAGCTGTCTGGGTACCGTTTGTCCACAGCATCCATCTGAAACGGCAGCGTCCGCCACTTCAAACACTTATCTACAGAGAGAAAGATTGAAAACGCTAAGAAATTATATTTTATCTTCTGAATGAATGTGAGTGGTGTTTGCCTACAGCAATGATGTAAGGGTGGGCTGCCTGTTCTGTTGTTTCTATGTGGTTACTAGAATGTTCTGGTTGTTTCTTAGGGCATCTAGTGTGTCTGGTTATCTTTTAGGGTATTACTATGCATTGCTAAGATTGTTCAGTTTTTTTTCCCATATGTGTTTGCTAGTGTGATTTTAGGTGGTTTCTTGCTGGCCCAAGTCAAAAGATTCCACCTACATGACTTTAGTCACTAAT